>NC_071259.1:767791-790291 GCF_023375685.1 Ictalurus furcatus | reverse complement strand
TCAGCTGGTGGTGAGTGGGTCACACACAAGCGTCTCCAGCTACTACACACACGGAGCTTGTGAACTGATTTATATGTGTTTGTGTGTGTGTGTGTGTGGTCTCCTGCAGGCCTCCGTAGCGGTGGACGTGATGCCAGGAGAGTTTGACCCCACTAACTACACTCTGCCCCAGCAGGCCCTGCACGGCTGCATGTTCCCTCTGTGTGGCTCATACCGAACCCTGCAGCTCGTCACCAACCCCTACCAGGCCGTGTTGGACGGCGTACAGTGAGCACGAAACTTTATTCTTAATGCTTGCTTTTCTGTTTGTCATGTTGGACTTGTTTCGGGCTGGGTTGTAAGGCCGCCATGGCAACCACTGATTTCTAGTGACTAAACATTTCAAGAAATTGAGTTGAGTTTAAAAAAAAAAATCATGATGAGTGCTTTCTGATTTAAGATGGATTAAAGGAGGGTTAATAAACGAGTTGGTGTGTGTGTGTGTGTGTGTGTGTGTGTGTGTGTGTGTGTGTGTGGGGTCAGTTTTCTGGGCACTTCGGGACAGAACGTGAGCGACATTGTGAAGTACAGCAGCGTTGACGATCACCTGGAGATTCTGGAGAACACACTGCGACTCCGACACCTCGCTCCTACCGCCCCCGACACGCTGGGTATAGAACACACCATTCACATACACACACACACACACACACACACACACAGAGCATTTTCAAATTTATATGATGTTCAGTGATGGATTTGTTCCATCACAGATTCATGATAACATCACTACATCCTTTTGAACTGCATTATTACACAGTGCATTATGAGTACTGGTTTGGTATTTAGTGCTAGGTAAATTTTTAGCCCCTGTGTGTGTGTGTGTGTGTGTGTGTGTGTGTGTGTGCGTGTGTGCGCGCGCAGGTTGTTACCCGTTCTACCAGAAGGACCCGTTCATCCTTAGTGAGTGTCCTCATGTGTACTTCAGTGGAAACGCTCCGAGCTACCAGTCCAAACGGATCACAGGTAAGGACCGGACCGGCACACCATCACACACTCTAATACACACTCGCTCACCCCTAACTGTGAAAAGGCTGTGACTGGTAAACAGGCCACGCCATGTTAACTGAGACTGGCATGTACATAGGCTACACCTCTATTGAAACTAATAGGACTATAGGCCACACCTCCTTTACTCTAACTGATAAAACCCCGGCCACGCCTCCTTTATTGTGACCAGTAAAGCAAAGGCCACACCTCCTTCACTGGGATTCACCAACTTGTTGTTTTTCTTCCTCTCAGGTACTGAAGGTCAGGAGGTGCTGCTGTTGACAATCCCAGAATTCAGCAGTACGCAGACGGCCTGCCTGGTGAACCTGCGCACGCTTGAGTGCGAGCCGATCAGATTCTCCGCCTTTTCCGCCGAAGATGACGAGGAGAGCGAGATGAACGTCAGCCACTGAACTTTCACAGTGCACATGTCAAATGTCAGGTGTTGTCCCCCCCCCCCCTTAGAGAAACCTGCGAAACCAGCCTCGGTGATTGGCAAGAAATATTAAATATTAAATAAAATAACGTGTAGCAGTGGACGAGATGATGGTACCTGAGCAGCAATACACTTAATTAAGTAATTAAGACCATAAATGGGCCTCTATATTTACCAGCAATTAAAGTATGTCAGAAAATAGGGAAAACGTTTTGGTAAACATCTTATCCGTCTTTCTGTGTAGAGAATCATCTGTGTGTTGCGAAACAAGATCAAAACAACAAGTTGAAAAAAAATCCATAAACAAGCCTTTATTGGATGAAACAAGAAGTCCATTCGACCTCGAGGTCTCTCTGAGAGAAACGCCTCCTGTAGACATGTGCAGTGCTGACAGAGTTGCTTACTTGTGTGAAAGAAGTGTAAATAAAGTCACTTTTTTGTATAAATGTTCAGTTTTGGCTCTGTGGGAAGCGTGCGGGTCGGGGAAGTTTCTGAAGTTAGAGCCCAGTGTAATTGCAAGAAGGGAAAAAAATTAAATATGTGGCAGGCTGCAGAGGAGCTGTTAACGAACACATCTGTAACCTGTTATTGCATTCGAAAAACAAACGCTGTAGCCCACTGACGAGTACAGCTTCATGTACGCCAACAGCAACTAGCTTTATTCTGTCAGTTATCTAATGCAAAATGTTTACAGTTAAAATGCATTATTTAAAACTAACAAAAACAGCGTAGACGAGTTTATATTGTGACGGCTGTCTCTTGGTCAGAAAGGGGCGGAGCTTACGTTAAATTTGCTCAGTCAGATTTGCGCGTCAACCTGATCATGTGACCTCACACACTGCACAGTTCGCTAGAAAGCAGGACTGTAGACACCTAGCAAGTGTAGCTAATGTGGTGTTTGTTTAGATAGTTGGTTAAATCAGGCTTAACAAATAAATTGTGCAGGTTAAAGTTGTGTTTTTTTATGCCAAGCACTACCAAGTAAGTAAAAAGGAGACTGTCGTTGTGTCACATGATCAGGTTTGCAACTGGCTGATCAAACTTTCCATAAAGTCCAACCGTGCTGATCCAGAGAGTCCTGTTTGCATGTTGAATGGTGTTAGTTAAAATAAAGTAAGTTCTAGGTAGAGCGCTCGGATTACGAAACCCTTCCGTAAGTACTTCCTTCAGAACCCGTTATCTGATGGTTCAAGAACTTTCCATGAGCGCTTGTCCGTGCTGGTTGAATCTGCAGAAGAAGGAGGAAGTAGCACTCTGCATTCTGTAAGACTCATCCATGACCCTTGGACTGTCTCAGTAATCATCGATCTTGAAGTTATAGTCGTAATCCAACGAGTCTGTGATCTCGAACTCTGGTTGGGTGGAGTTTTCCTCCTCCGGCTGCCATGAGTCATACCATGGTGTGAAGTACTCTGTGCCTGGAGGAACACTGTTGGTTGTGGTGGGGCTGGTGGTGGTGGTGGTGGTGGTGGTGGTGGGTTCTGCGGTCGTTGGTGGCAGTGTTGTCGTCACGCTTGGTGTAGTTGACATCCTGGCCAGCAGCCGCTGTTGCCGCAACCGACGAAGCTTCCTGAGCCTTAAGAGTCGCAGACGGGCTCGGTCAGTATGTCCACTGTTACCATTAGGAATCTGGTTGCTGATCCTTCTGTCGCCGCGGAAGGTATACTGACTGCCTTTTCCAGGATTGATCAGTCGGATGGGTTTGTTGCCATGGAGAGCCATGATCTCTTTGATGCGGTCCCAGTTGGATTTGTTCAGTTCGAAGTTGCACAGGGTGGCGCCTGGTTCGAAACCCACCACGCACTTTCGGCTCATGGAGGAATGGCCGTAGGCCTTTGCCGTCACCTCATACTCGCCAGGATTCAGCATGCGCCAGTAATCGCCGGCCTCACCTGATAGAAGACATTTAAAACATTCTTAGTCTGGTAGTAGTAGGATCATGTGAAACTTAAATAACACGACATTATGCCACTCAGAACTGGGGAAGCAATCCGTGAGGTGGCTAAACATCAAGCTTTTAAAGAACCGGATCAAAATTAGAACCTTGTCTTCAAACTTGATCTTATGATGCATACGATACAAGAACACACTTAAGGACCTTAACCTTTATTTTGCCAGGTAAGTTAATTAAGGACATTTAGTATTGTCTTGTGCAATGACTAATTTACAATAAGTACTTTTATGGCCTGGTGCACAAGCAAGATTATTGATCTACAGGTCTCACCTGTGGTGACATCATGATTGACTCCTTCAACAGAGATACTGGCATTTACAATGGGGTTCCCTTCCTTGTCCCGGACAACCCCCTTTATCCCCCGGTGCACCTAAAAAAGATCAAGATCAAGGTTCTGATGATACAAAAGCAGGGCACTGTAGGGTTATCTTGACTGGACTATGCTATAGTTATTAAGATGTGTTGAAACCCAATAGAGGCAGCGTGATCTCTTGTGGAGATGTTTTACCTGATCCATGAGTGTGAGCAGAGCCTCTCTGTTGTACTCCCACTCTCTCTGGAGCTCACTCTGATGGGGATACTTATCACAGCCCAGGAAGATGGACAACTCAAAACAGTTAGTGTGTAGGTAGCTGAAATCGTTCATACCTGAGAAAGGGAGGGGGAAAAATTACACAATTGGTACTTTTCATTTTAGGTAATATCCAGGGATGGAAATGATTCAATACTCACTTCCTGGAATAGGCTTCCATTTGGCACGGTTGACAATTCCAATCCCACCCGTGGGGTCCTCGGTATGACACCCACCCCGGAACGTATGGGTCATCGTGCGGTGAGTAGAAGCATAAGATATGGCCAACCAGCGGAACAAGGACTGGTCCTCAACCATCCTGATCTCATCTGGTTCTGCCTGTCCATACCCTTGGTCATAGCCTTCCTCTTGGTGCCCTTCCTGGTATCCTTCCTGATATCCTTCATGGTACCCTTCAGAGTGACCCTCATGATGGTACCCCTGGTTCTCCTGATGGTGGTATTCTTGGTTCTCTTGATGGTGGTATTCTTGGTTTTCTTGATGGTGGTATTCTTGGTTCTCTTGATGGTATCCGTAATTTTCTTGGTGGTAGCCATAGTTCTCTTGATGGTAACCGTGTCTTTCTTGGTGGTCACCATAGCTCTCTTGATGGTACCCGATGTGGAGGTATGGATTTGATTCTGGTTCTTCCTCTTCCTCATACTGGCGCTTGCGACGATAAGCCCTGGGATTGAGCTTCTTCTCCTGCTCCTCAGACTCTTTGGTGAGGCGACGCATGTCGAAGGGGTAGGTGACCATCCTTTCTCCGCCTTGCAAGTTGGCTCCTAGGACGAATGGGTGGCTTTCCATCCAGGAGATGAGGGCCCGTGTCTCCACTCCTAGCTACACGACACCCAGTTAGAAGGAAATAAAAGGTTTCTACACATTCTACACATATCTTTCATTAAAGATACTACATGGCATGCTCTAGTCAGTAGTGTTAGTATTATTTGTAACGTTGCACTTACGGGTCCATTTTCAGCCAGATAGCCATCAGGAATGGGCACATGGTGATTTGGAGTCAATTTGGGCACCATGCCTTTGTCCTCTGCATTCCAGTACACAGTGTTGAGGTCTGGAAAGTTCTGGAAGATGTCATGTCCATCCTCAGTCCAGTGGCCCAGCGTCCAGCTGCCCAGCTCAGACCCCTGAGAGAAAGAAAATGATGCGAACACTGTCAAACCTGAAAGGTAGTTGAAAGTTAATCAGGCCTGACCGAAGTGACATCAGTTTAGCAAATTAAATTATGCTAACAAGCGAAAATTCTATCTTTCATTATTAACTTGTTAGCTTGGTCTTAGGTTTCGCATTAAACTTAGATCAGAAGCGACTTGATCTATTAGCACTCAGCACAAGCCTGATAGATTCGGAGACATGGACAAGAAAAACTGCTTTACCATCTACACAAACTTGCAATCTTTCCTGGAACCACACAAACCTTCTCGAAAGCCGTCACATGGCCATCGGGGTTGACCGAGGGTACAAGGTGAATGCGTATTCCGTCCACCAGGGTGCGCACTCGGGGGTTTCCGTCTTTGTACTCCTTACAGAGGTACTGCATTAGCATCAACAGGAGTTCTCGACCCAGAGCCTCGTTACCGTGGTAACCGGCTGTGTAGCGGAACTCCGGCTCACCTGTTGAGATGTTAACAGGTAGGCAAGGTTGCAAATATTCCTCCGAAGTTACACTAATTATCTTTCATGTTCAAGTTATTTAATGAGACCGAGATTTCAAAGAACGTTTCAGAACAGTGGTCACCAACCCTCTTCCTTGAGATCCACAGTTCCTGCAGGTTTCATCTCCAAACAAAATCTAACACACCTTCCTGCAGGTTTAGTTGATCAAGAACTTCTTAAGACAGTAATTAGATGGTCAGGTGGGCATGATTATAGTTGGAGCTAAAGTCTTCAAGAAGGTAGATCTCCAGGAACAGGGTTGATGACCACTCTTTTAGAATATCAGGGTTTCAATAAACTACATTTAATCTGGAATTTCTCACCCGTCTCATGGATCCCGGGATTATCTGTGACCTCCATGGCGTAGATATCTAGGCCTTTGAAACTCTTCCCCAAGCTGTACAACCTGGTGATGTTGGGACACTCGTCTGAAATGGACTTCATCAACTGCAACCACAAAAATTTTTTTTTAATAAAACACACCTTACTCAATCGAATCGATTCTGGAGAGATACTGAGTGAGAAATTACCCACATGTCTTAAATGCTTTACTTTAGTGTCACACACACTCTGTATCTCACCTTCTCCATGTCCAGGTAACTGTGGTACGTGTAGTCCAGGTCATCTCTCGGAGTCACCTCGTTCTGCCTCTGGTTCTCAACGAGAGGATCTGACTCGCGTGAAGAACATCGTCAATGAAAACAATTACAATTGGCTATTTAATCCCTTTATAATGTCGTGTAATATTATTGTTGTTGTTGTTGTAGTATAAAATTTTCATGTGCGAGTTCATGTTGCTCACCAGGCACAGCGCAGCCCAAGACCTCCATCCTCATGCACGCGGTGCCGTTCCAGCTCTGGGGAAGGATGCGGATGTAGCGCGCCACCACCGGCTCCATGAACTGAGACATCACGGGGGTGTGTTTATCAGAGTTCCCGAAGAACAGCTGAGAGAGAATGAGATAGATGGTGCACTGTCACCAAATTATAAATACATATACGTGCAATAATCAGGTGGGCGATCTGCACAGATCTGGCAACCTACCCATTCCGAGTATCCATCATGGAGCACAGTCCATTCCCTGCTGTCATTACTGAAGGCCACGTAGTAGGTAGTGACATAATCGTTTCTAAAAGATCAAATAAAAATATGTTTAAATCCATCGTTCTGTATTTTTTGGGAATGAAACCAGTCGATGTCTTAAGACAGCGTCTCACTCGATGGGGTCGTCTCGGCCCTGTGTGATGACCCCGGTGAACTCGGTGAGTGTGCGAGTGTCCAGTTCGATCCAGTGGACTTTCTCCTCGGGGTTAGCGCACCACGCTCCTCCGTTCATATCGTACTCGTCTCCTGACGCCTGACAAAACAAACGTACTGATTACTTACAGTTCAGTACGTTTTACCGACACAACTCGTGCTTGTGTTCTAGAGAATATATCTGGTGTGACCTCTTATAATATGGTGTGTGTGTGTGTGTGTGTGTACCTGGATGTTAAGGCGAGCTCTGTGAGCGCCGTAGCGATGTTGATACATGGAGGAGGTTTGCAGCTGGTCGGTTTCGATGCGATGAGACTCCAGTCCCAGTGGAGGACATACTGACATCAATAATAATAACATGGACGTTAAAGGGAAATTTCAATACAAACATCATTAAATAAATTGAGCAAGACAGGGATAAAGACACTACAATGTAAACGATTTAACCATTTTAGTGTTTTATATCAATCCCTGTTAACATTTGATGAAAGTTTGTTGAAAATATCGAATGATGTCACATCCTCAAAACATTTATCTATTACAGATGTATATTTATATAAGATTATTTAACTTTTGGATATGGGTCTCGTCTCGGGCGCTGGAACCGCTGAAAGTTTGACCCACGTTACCGTTATGGAGTACACTCGCCTGTTCTCCAACCCCCAATCCGTTCATCAGTTTTCTCCATTTCAGTTCGCTCCACATTTACACACTCTACACATCTGGTTTGTGAACACTCAGGACTTCAGGAATGCTTCAGAGTTCCCTTGAAAGGAAACAGCTGTGGGATTGGGATAAGGACTTGGCAAGAATCTTGGCCGGATTCTAATCGTTCAAAACAAACACGCTTAGTGCGGCCTTGCAGATGTTTCGTCGTGGTCTCGCGGGGAGAGAAATGAGTTGAAATGAAAGGTGTCAGAGTGCGAGAGAAGAGCCGCTTCACACTGAGAGCTTCATCAGGAGGACGCAGTGTTTATATCACATTACTTACAGGCCAAAGTGGCAAAGACCCACGAACACAAAATAGCAAAAACTAAAAGGTTCTGGAGGGAAAAGTGACGTTTGAGAGATAGAAATGCTCATAAATATGCTCATTTCTGGTCATTAAAGAATAAAAAAACAGTTCATGACTCATAACAAAGTGTAGTATAATGTTCTATAATGTATAAGTATACACACTATACACTACACCACTGGTTCTCAACCTGTAGCGAGCTCTGGACCCCTAACAATCCACAACAATTATAGGCTATAAATTTAACATTTCTATATATGTTAATTTATTTGATTAATATTTAACATGAATAATATTAACATTGGACATTTAAAATCGAATCAAAAGCATTTCAAGATTGTATTTTTTCACATTTTATTGTTGGTGTGACATTTAATTCGACTCTGAATGATCTCTTGTTTATTTTATCCATCAACGCGACACTATAAAACAATAGGTTTTTGCAAATCATCATTTCATTTGTAAATAAATTTTAAATAAATCCCTCGACGAACGATCGTCAGCTCAGATCACGTGATGTTTGTGACTGCATGCGAATAACCAGATTGGTTCATTTTAAAACATATTTTAAATTGTTCTTACATTTGATGAGCGTATGATGTATTTGAATATATTTTGATACATGTAACAAAATATACATATATATATATATATATATATATATATATATATATATATATATATATATATATATATATATATAAAATATTATTTTAACATTTTTAAAACTTTCTCACAGACCCCCTGCAATTATGCCACGGACCACTAGGGGTGCCCCGGTTGAGAAACACAGCACTACACTATAATGTAAAGCAAAATATATTATATATACTAATAATTTAATACAAACCTAAAACATTAACAGAACGTTCACTAGCATATTCGATAACTTCTAATAAACTGCAAAGAAGCGTAAACTCCTCTGTCCTGAAGATGTTGGAAAACTTAAAGCTACAGCATTACCTCTGACACTGGAGACTCCTTCCGTAAACGTTACATAAACGTCTCCTTAAAGAAAACCCGTTCACGCGACGCGTCCGCCGTACGATTTCCTATGGACGAGCCGTCATTATAGAAACGATAACGTATTAGAACGAGCGCGTTAATAGAAACCAGAGCCGGTGTTAAAGAAAACTAATCACCACCTTCTGACCAATCACCGTCCGGGATTCGACAGCGCTGTGCTGTAATACAGAAATAACTCTCCTGTAGTGTTTTTAGAACACGCTGTGATGATGATGATGATGGTTTGCGTCACGATCTTTCACGTAATAACTTTGCTCACACAATGTTAGCAAATTCTAGAACAAACCTGACGTTTAGAACTAAACGTAACGTTCAGAAAGGACGACGGCTAGATGCATTATGGGTACTCACGTCTCGGCTCTCTGTAGATGCGTGGAGGTTTTTTGATCCTGCGTTCTCTCTCCTCCACCTCCTCCTCCCTCCTTCTCTCCTCCCGTTCTGAAAAGGTCAAAGGTCATGGTGAATCACACACACACACACACACACACACACACACAGACAGAGAAAGAGAGACAGCATTCTTTACTCAAGTTATAATGGTTAGATTCACTCCAGTGGTGATGATCCAGCGTTCATTAGGACCATGTGTGGATCCGACAGCGTGTTTCTCCAGCATCTAAGCCTCATGTGAAACTCACGCCAAACATAACGAAACCCCCACCAGACCCCATGATGTCCTCATTTACTGCTCAGCTCGTACGCACCGATATTTATGATCACAGATCTAGTGACAACGGGCTTCATTTATCAAGCTGGGTACGAGCAGACGTGATCGTAAATCATCCGTATCCTACTCGTGCTCCTGAGTGTGTGTAAGTCTATACATACAGAAGACTAACCTCGACTGATCGGCTTCACATCATATCATCTGCACTGACTTACTGCGCTTTTATATACAGATTACGCTGTCGAGTTTAAATAGCTCGTGTATCTTTAGTTACACACACACACATTTCACATGAACCCCCAGTCGTTTCATATGGAAGGCACAAGCCAACCTAACAGCCAATAGAAATGCGGCTGAATAAAAGGACGACTCGGGTGGTGTATAATCAGAGCCAGCACTAAGTGACTAAGTGATAAGTGACCGATCTGGTACGTCTCAAGCTGGAGTAAGCTGTGAACTCCACTCACACACACACACACACACATACACACACTCACACACTCACACACTCACACACTCCTGCTTCTCCAACATCCGGGAGGTTGCGAGTCAAAATATCTTCCACTTCTACGTCTGAGAAAGTCTTTTATTCCGTTTACCCGTCATTTCAGAGCTGTGAGCTTTGCCTTTTATGGAGTTTTGTGGGCGTCACCAAATGCAAATGGGCGGTGCCATTCAGCACTCGAAAGAAAATCTCGGTTTCTGAGACTTCTGTAAATCCGAGAGGAAATTTTTAGTTCGGATTAGCTTTACTAATAGGATTGATTAACGAGGCCCGAAATCCATAGCGACATAAATTCTCTCTTTGTTTGGTTTTAATAACCTGCACTTTGCTCATATTTCTTGTGTCTCCAAACGTTAGAGCTCTTTCTTCACATTCTGGAGCTTTTCCCAGATATAATGGTGAACGTGTGTGTTTAAGAATGTGTGTGTGTGTGTGTGTGTGTGTGTGTGTGTTCTCTCGTTCTTTCTCTCTCTCGTCGATTATATAAGTGGAGTCAGCACACACTCAGCACACACTCATCCACCGGCGTCACCCTGCACTGCTCTTTCCCTCCCTTCACACACACACACACACACATTCCCTGCTTAAAACTCTATAAAAGTGTACCCGAGTATGTGTTACTCGTTTAAAAAATCCTCCTCCTATCCTAACCTAAATCCACCACATGCCCTGTGGTCGTTTCCTCACTTTGTTATTTTTTTAAAGAAACATAAACACTGCGATCAATCCATCGCGAATTGGTTTAAAACTTCAGGAACCTTTCAGAGGTTAAAAAAAGTTCACGTCAGCGCTTATCTTTTCTTAATGACGTCTACGTGATGTTTCACAGACTTCGTGCTTATCGGAATCTGGGTTCATTTAAAAAAAAAAACAACAACAACAAAAAAACCCACCCCCGTCCCCTCATCCCAGCATTCCAGGTTCCAAGGGCCCTAACAAAAGGCCATCACAGGCTACGTCCATGTTAATCCGGATAGACCTGAAACTGCATGTACAAAGTGGCATTAATGTTTAACAACGCTATCAAATGGAGATCAGGCACAACATCTGCAGTACAACATCGTCCAACATCTGGTTTGTTTTGAGTCGACCGAGTCACGTGACTAAAATATACGTGATTGTTTATGAATATCTCAGTCCACTCAGTACAACACGAAAAGGAATTTTCAAATTTATCCACATGGAAGAGCGTTTTCCAAAAGCTCCGTTTTCGCCGGATAAAAACGCCGTCTCGGTGTGGACGGAACTCCAAAAACCTAGAGAAAAAGATGCCTTTTCAGATGTATCCGGATTCATGTCGATACGGAGCCGATTCCGACATTCCCGAAGTTCCCAAAACACTACTAACTTTAATTTCATCGGTTGCCAAACGTCAATACATTCCCCCTCAGACGTTCTCAGAGTGACAGCAAGAACAGCGTGAACCTGCTTTGTATTTTTCGAGATTTTAAAGCGAAGCTCCTGATTGGTCAGCTGTGAAGCTTTTTGTGACGTCATCATTAGTGGCTGGAATCCAAAAAGAGGGAAAATTTCAAACTTCCATAGAATTCAAAAATAACTGACACTGAATGATGGTTATCACAAAACTAGCTAACAGCCTGCTAGCTACTCAGCTAGTCAGTTGTTCATACGAGCCTGAAGAAAAAAAAAAAAAAAAAAGTACAGAGACCCGAAACACATATAAACTTCCTTAAAACTTGAAACGTTTCAAACTACTAGAGTTAGAGAAACGCTGCGGTCGTACCCCTCTCCTCCTTCTCCTTCCACTCTCTCTCCCTCTCTCTCTCCAGTCTCTCCTGCTCGTCGTCCTTTTTCTTCTCTGTAGAGAAAACAAAAGACAATTGGACACCGACTTGATTGGACGCCTCTCAAATCCAGATTTGAGGACATAAAAACAAAAGCATGAAAGAAGGTCAATCCGAGTCACTTCAGCAAGACGGGAAGAATTGGCACCATGTTAATAAGCTGCGCTGTTCGCCAAGACACGGAAAAAATAAACAAAGGCACCGTTGCGATATTCCACCAGGACAGCGTGCTACTTTCGGCTGCTTTTGTTTTTCATGTTTTTACAGTTCTCCTGTTCTAACACAAACAACATTACACTGGTTCTTACAGGTTAGATATTTAGATATTTATAGATGTTCTGAGGGTGGTTTGTACCACCAGGGATTAGACTAAACGTGATTCAGAACCAAGAAAAACACAGATAACCTAGGTTAACTCTGAAAATTAGATTAATTTTAGATTCAAATCTTGAGTTGGGATTATTTATGATTGTCCACCATCCACAAAAAGGAAAAAACAACCCTGTTACTCAAGAGCACTCGTAATCAGTACTTCTTCCGAGTACTCATTATTATCCATCTGTTATTGTTAGGGGTCCAAGCACTTGGTGCTGGAACATTTTTTATGTTCTTTTCGCTAAAACAAATGGTGTACGCCAAACTGCAAGTCATCGAGAATAAAACTTGGTCAATAAGTATCACGCCCTCCTGGATCGGCCCTCTAGAGAAGCGTTTGGGAACGTATGTCAAGAACTTTTATCATCTTTTTCAGTTTATCCCTTGGCTCGAAGCCTCAAAGCAGGCTTTCAGGACAGAGATTGTACGGGGATTGTGAAGTAATCCATCAAATGTCCAGATATCTGGCAGTAAGTGCCCCGAAAAGTCTCGGCGTAGAACATTCCTTCTTGTTTTGATTCGAAATAACAGGGTTGAATATTGCAGCTTCATCTGATGTAGAACCAGTAAACGAAACCAGGAAGGACAAATTATAGACCTCCGCAATTCAATCCACAAAATCTCACGCTTTCATTTACACCATCGCTTTGAATCTAGAATATACAAGTCTGCTCGCTCAGAAAGATCACAAAGTGTTTGTTCGCTTGAGTTTTTATTTACCGTGCTCATAGTCATACTCCTCGTACCACTTGTTTTCATACGTTGCGACCGTGGGCTCCTCTGAAACAGAATAAACATAAAAGATCAGAGTTAGTGCTTCCTTTTCCTTTTCCCACTCGAACACAATGAGAAAGGAATCTTTTGATATTATACTTTGCTCGAAGGCTGTGCTACTGATCTCTGTGCCAACCCCACCAGGCGTTTATTTTTATTGGTTTGATTTTTATGTACTGTAGAAGAACAAGCTCTTTTGAGCTGGGTGTGATATTTATGAGATGCCTAGATCCACCCTTTATAAAGTCGGATACTAAAACGCAGTCTTCGACTCAATAAAAAAGCCGCCTACGTTGGGGGTTTTCCAATTTCCACTAACGCCTGATGTACACTTTTATGCCGCTGTGCATTAGCAGTTAGAGGATTTGTTTGTAAAGCTCACCTGTAATGGTGTAACTCCAGTCACGGTCAGTCGGGTTGATCTCTTTACCGTCTGGGAACGGTATGTTTTCTGGCACCTCGACTGTTAGCAAAGAAAGCAAAATTAGCATTGAGAACGCAACAAAACGACTCATCTGTAATTAAATAAACACCCAGAGCGTGACATTACACGTCCCACACAAGGCAATGATATTTGAATACAAGTTAAAGTGTATTATGTAGAATATCTGAAGTGTTTGAAATGTTTCATGTAGTCATGTTACGCAATAAAGTCCAAGGATTAGGGATTTGAGTGGTTCCCCCAACACAAACACCGAGTCTTTAGAGTTCTGACTCTTAGTTAGTTAATGTAGGATATATTTTATGGTTAAATCCCAGTATTTAGGGATCTGATTTGTGGTTGGTCCCAATCCTTAAGGATTGGAATCTTGGATATTCCCAAGTTTTATGGAGCTGAATCTTGGTAGTCCCAATATTTAGGGAACTGCTCCATGGTAATTATTCCTAATCTTTAGGGATCTGACTCTTGGTAATCCTTATCTTTACGGATTGGGCTCTTGGTTAGTCCCAATATTTAGGGATCTGACTCTTGGTTGGTCCCAGTCTTTAGGAAGCTGACTCTAGGTTATTCCTAACCTTTAGGGATTGGACTCTTGGTTGGTCCCAATATTTAGGGATCTGACTCTTGGATACTTTGAGTCTTGATCATTCCTTGTCTTCACAGCTCTGACTCTCGGTTAGTGAAAGTCTTTAGGGAGTTGATAGTCCTTGGGTCTTGAGTCTTGGGTAGTCCATGTCTTGAGGTCACTAAATGCTAGTTAGTCCCATTCTTTAGGGTTCTGGCTCTTAGTCAGTCTCAGTTTTTAGGATTCTAATTCTTGGTTACTTCTAGTCATTAGGATTCCATGTTGTGTTTATTCCCAGTCCTTAGGTCCCTGTGTCTTAGTTGGTCCCAGTGTTTAAGGTTCAGACTCTTGGTTATTCCCAGAATTTAGGGCTCTATCTCTTAGTTAGCCACAGTCTTTTGGGCTCTGATCCTTGGTTGGTCCTAGTCCTTATGGATTTGGCTCTTAGTTCTTGTGTAGATTCTATTCTTGCTAATCCTAGTAATCCTGAACGGTCCAAAATGTTTGTACCAACATTTTGGGTCTTTGACTTCTGGTTATTCACAGTCTTCAGAGGTCTGATTCTTGGTTACTCCCAGTATTTCCAGATCTAATTCTTGGTTAGTTCCAGTATTTAGAGCTCTGACTCTTCAATTGCAACTCTTACTATTAGAACACAGGTTCAGTAAACATTCGAATGTCACAAAATTTTGCCAGTAATGAAGCAAACCCTCAAGTGTACTGTACACTCACATGTAGGGTCCCAATAATCATCTTCTTCTTTGCCTTTGCCGCCAATCACTGGGAGTGTGGGTTCAGGATCATCAACCTTCCAGTAGTCATCATCTTTTTTTAAGAAGAAATAAAGAGAAGAAGATGGAATTAAATAAAGTAAAAACTTTATACTACCGCAATTCTCCGCAGATATTCGACAAATCGTACCGGGGTCGAGGTCAGGCTGCGAATAGTCATCTGTTGGGAAGACTTCACGATCGTCTGTAGGTTTCTGTGTTGGGGAATCAGGGGGTACTGTGGTGGTTTTGGTTTCCTCGGTCACGTACGCTGTAAGAAAACAAGCAGTGTTGATTTTTAATATAATTTGTGATGTCGTGGTGAAATAAGTGTTCACCATGAGTCTCCGTTACTGAATGGCTTTTGAGATTTCAATATTGTTTATTAGAATTTAATTCATTTAAAAATACTATACTTACAAATATATTATAACATTATATATAAATATATAAATCAATTACAGTGATATAGTTTGAATTATATTGCTATAAAAATGTGCTTCATGTCCAATTATTAATGACGTTTTATTATTAGTTCAAAAAATTTAATCAGGTCTCCAACCTTCGTCCCAGTAGTCATCTGGAAAAGGATCCACAAACTCGTCGTCGTAATCGATTGGAGGAAGGGTGGTCATGGGCGGTTCGGTGGTGGGCGGTTCAGTGGTGGGCGGTTCGGTGGTGGTGGTGGTGGTAGTGGGAGGTAAAGTGGTAACCTCTTTATTCTTCTTCCCTTTCTTCTTCTTGTCTTTCTTCTCAGTCTTGGGCTTCTTGGTGGTTTTCACACCCTTGGGTTTCTTTGTGGGTTTGGGTTCTTTCTGTCTTTTCCCTCGTTCCTCTTTCGCTTTTCTGCGGGCTCGCTTCACTGGATGGAGGGCCGAGAGACGGAGAGAGAGAGAGAGAGAGAGTGGAGAGGAAGTGAGAAAAAATTGAGACAAACAGAGACAGACATATGGACTGAAGACAGCTAGTCAGGCAGATACACAGGGGAAAAAACAGACAGACAGATGGATGGATAGAAAGACACACAAGCAGAGAGAGAGACGGATAGTCAGAAAAAAAGACAGATTGTACACAAATATAGACAGACAGCAAGACAAACATAAAATACAGACAGACAGACAGACAGATATAAAGACTGAAAGTTAGGCAGGCAAAGAAAAGTACAGAAAAAAATAGAGACAGATATATATATAAAGGCACAGACAGACAGACAGACAGACAGACAGATAGATAGACAAACAATTGCATGAAAATAGACAGACAGATATATAGAACGAGAGTGCGGTAGGCAGATAAGCACAAAGATAAACAGACAAACAGAGAGACGGACAGATATATAGAAAAACAGACAGATGTACAGTGAGACAATACGGTTTATCTCAATAAACATTCTCATTATTTACACCTCAGGAAAATGGCTGCATCAGACTTCCACAAATTTAACACATGCTCTTCAGATGAATTTGTCGCCGTTTCTGAATGGAGTTTGAGGTTTAGTAAATAAACTGTGCTACATGAATCTGTTTGCGCTTTACGACCAACACATTTTATTTTGCACATGAAAGACACAAATTTCTGGGTGTTCTCAAGTTTGCACAAGTTTTTATACACGCAAATCATTAGCTTTGGATGGATGTATGGATGGATGTATGGATGAATGGATGGAAGTATGGATGGATGGATGGATGAATGGATGGATGGATGGATGTATGGATGGATGGATGGATGGATGGATGGATGGATGGATGGATGGATGTATGGGTGGATGGATGGATGTATGTATGGATGAATGGATGGATGGATGTATGTATGGATGGATGGATGGATGGATGTATGTATGGATGAATGGATGGATGGATGGATGGATGGATGGATGGATGGATGGATGTATGTATGTATGGATGGATGGATGAATGGATGGGGAACATAGATCCACGAAGTCAAATCTAAGCTCTAGCTACTGTTTCTTGATATGACCTGCATACCCAAGTGTATGATGTCATGTACAGTATAATAACCATCTGTTGTTTATTAGCCACACTTCAGAGGATTCACTCCACAGACTCACTCCTGCCGACATCATCAGGCCAAGTTCTTCTCTAACAATACTACAGGAGCTAAAAATACTGAGTGTCCGAACGCTGAAGTATGTTCCATTACTTTTCCCCACAGTTAAACGCTCCTTCCTGTTCGACTCACTGTCTGGTGATTTAGAGTCGGAACCGGGAGCTGCTGCTGCTGAATCCCATGAGATCACTTACAGCACGAAGCAGAAAAAAAGCCAAACCTCCTGCAACCACCAAGCCGAATTTGAGTCAGAAAAACTGGGTCACATTTTCACGACTGGAAAAAAATAAATCTAAACCAGAGCGAGCAAAAATTATCAACAAACCAAAGTGGGGTTCAGTCTCGGGAACATTCTCTCTATTAAACATTTATTAACTAATTTTAAAACTTTTAATGTTTAACGCCGCCCTACAGCCGCCGACGCGACGTCCCTTTGTCGCCAGGCTTTGATTAAGGTCTGGAGTCTTGCTCGGGGGATTTAGTAAGTGGTAAACAATTTTTAAAAATCAGACGTGACTCAATATCAGAGACGCACAGTCTAAAGATCCAAACATCGGAGCACGAGGTAGAAAATATTTACGCAGCTTTAAAGGTATAGTTCGACCAAAAATAAAACGTATACATTTTTTCCCTTACCACAAAGAGTTAAATGATATCTTCTGAAACGAGTGTGTGATGATTTAAGTAACACACATCTGGTAGTGATTAGTCTGTGACCCTCAGAGCATCTAAAGCGGTTTGTACACTTTTCTGGCCACAAGCTTCAGAGTCTTATTTGGCTACTCTTGTGTATGCACACACACACACACACACACACACGCACACGCACACATTGGTTTATGCGGGTGAACAAACTTTTGAACATCATGGGAAGTTATGGGAAGAAATCCCTGATCGTTTGTTTGCAGCGTCAGCGTTTATTTTTTGGGAGACACGCCCTCCTGCTCCGTCAGAGTGCTGAGAGTTCTTTCTTTAGTCGTTGCTAAGAGACATGACTTACACACGACCTCCAGGTTGAGCTCGGCCTGCGCCGTGGCGTGCGTGTGCGTGTTTTCGGCCACGCACGCGTACACGCCGGCGTCCTCCACCTGAGCCGAGATGATGACGAGCGAGCTGGTGGACTCATCGTGTCTGTGCGCTTTGATGTTCTTGTCGTTTTCCGAGACGCTCTCTCCGTCGGGGCCGATCCAGACGACGCTCTCGGCGTTCCCCGTCGCTGAAAAGGACAACGGGTTAAAAACCGTAACGAGAAACGTAACGTTTTCATTTAAATCTGTCGAGAAACTCTCACCTCTGCACAGGACGCGTTTCCTCTGTCCTGCCTGGATCTGTACATGTGAGGGGATTACCATGACCTGTAGAGGGGCTACACACACACACACACACACACACACACTAATTAATCAACACCTTCTGACCAATCACAACCCAGAATTCAACAGTGCTGTGGTAAGCAAATGCACTTCTGTAAAAATAAAAAAAATTTTAAAAAACCATCATCTTGTCTAGAGAGTGGAATATTACAGAAGAGCCTGGGACTGGCATCCTGGCACACACACACACACACACACACACACACACACACACACATACACACACACACACACACTTTTATCCAGACTTTGGAGTAATAAAACGCCGCTGTTTCTGCTTTGTTCATCACTCAGAGGTTTAAAACCTCCGTCAAGGACACCGCAGACAGACTCATGGAAAAATCTTGCGGCCTCTCGTCTTAGTAAAACCCCAAATCAGTCATGACCTATATTTACTTAGAAAATATCAGTCACACACACACACACACACACACACACACACAGAGCGAGAGAGAGAGCGCGTCTCCCATTAATGATCTCGTCCGGCACTGAATGTTTCCTGAACGTGTTTATCTTTTCCACTGCTGAGACATTTTGATGAGCAACCATCCGCGTATTCACCCTGTTTATAAAGGAGATTAGCGGTTAAGGATAAGTTGATGGTTACGTGCTAACGACCAGAAGGTTGTGGGAGTGAATCCCAGGAAGGAACTATTAACAAGTCTCTGAGGAAGTTCTGGAAGCTCTTCTGGGTCGTCAAGCTGAAGACTGAATATATATCTCTGGTGTCTGGTCACCTGCTAAATTCTGCCCTTTTCTTATTATTTTTTATAAAAAAAATGAACAAAATGTAAATCAGAATGATGTAACACGACTACACGGTAAAAGCACGGTGTATATAAAATGCTAGAAATGCTGAAAGTTTTGTTCATGGTTGCTCAGGAAAAAAAAAAAAGAGTCTGAGTAACTGAGAAAGAAGTGGCTTCGTTTGCATATTCCTGCTTCTGATTGGTACATGAGGTTACGTGTCATTATATACTCCAAATATAGCCCCGCCCACTTCAAACTGACCAGGACAACATTACGTAAATAAGAAATTCTGAAATGATTAGCATCGTTCTTTCTTTTGCAATCGATAAAAATAATCACAATAAATAATAATAACAACAACAACAACAACAATAATAATAATAATAATAATAATAATAAACGAATTACAAAAAATAGTTGACATGAGGATGCGTCTTAAAACATAAGCCAGGGTTATAAGAATTTTTTTTTACGATTCAAACTGTATGAAGTCCTAAAGATGTTCGCCATGAAGGGGGTGAATATTTTTGAAACAGGAGAAGTCATTATAAGTTGCATTTTCAGTTGAATTTAGGGAAACCACTTGATTTGTTCATTGTTACAGCTGTACAAAAGTCTGTACATTTTGACAACAAACCTGATTTGCATTGTGGGGGGGAAGTGGGCGGGGGAGGGGGGTGTTTGAATCTTTTTGACTGCAACTGTAAGTGCTGAAACAGCCTAACGTAATCTCCCAGGATAATGTGTAAAGGCAATATTTTGCTATTTAGCTAATTATAAACATGGATGAATTAGCATGAGCTAGCTAGCGAACAAACCTAGCAAGCTTCTGAAGCCCCAGTTACATCAGCGCAAGTAATATTTCTCCAGTGACTTGATCACTACTTTTACTTTTTACTGTATTTCTACAGTAGCAGTACTGTTTTCTACTCTTTCCACCACTGCACCGTAAACACACTGCTGCTTGTCTGGATTCTACACTGACGTCATATTTTTTTTCCCCCAAACTGGCTTTGATGCTCGATATTTAAGCTTTCGTATTAAAAAAAACACATGAAATCGTCGGTGTTAGCCGCTGTGCTAGCCGCGTCCCACGGTCTGTCAGTGGTGTATTCATGCGTCTTGGCCGAGTTTGGTGTAAATCTGCCAACAGGTGCGGTGTGTTCGTTTTTCCTGCAGCTTTCCACACGACAGTTTGTGTAACTTAAACAAACTTTGGCATCCTTTCTCAAAAAAAAAAAACCCCTCATTTACATAGAAAGTGATCCTGAAGGGGATTACTGAAGGGATCCGCACCTTCACTGAATTCACGAGAACAGTTCATTAGGTCTGTGGACTTATTTTCATATTGTGCGTGATTTGTTTTGTTTTGTTTAAATTGCATGGCCATCTTTGTTTGTTGATCTTTTTAAACGCTGTAAAACAGACCGAACTGGACAGACGCTCGGTGCCAGTCAAACTCTCCAGCATCTGGAGTGGATTTCTGCCATATTTCCTCCTGTCTCAGTTCAGAACGATCTCCCGTGCCAACAGGTGCAGTGTGTTAATGTTTCCTGGACCGGGACCGTACAGACGACAAGACTCCTGTGTTTCAAACTGGAAAAAGCTACATCAGCACCACATCCTCAGACCGCTCGGTGTGGCTTTGTACTCTTTGGGCTTAGTTAAAGAGAAAGCGGCAAAATGTTTCGTGAATTGCTTTTTTTTGTTCAAACGAGTTAAACGTAGCCTCACGTACGCGACTCGCAGCTTTCTGAGCTGAACGTAGGGTTATATTTGAGGCCAGACAAACAAATAGGACACGCCCCCTTGATCTTTCTGTGGATCAGTGCTTGTAAAACACAACTAACAGGAACATCACCATCAAAAAACCTGGATGGAAATTTGTCTCAGCTGTTTATTTATAGTCTTAGCTGAATCTTGACAGTTAGCGGGTCAGTCCGACCTGAGATTTATTTAGTTATAGTCATTTGTAGTAAAAAAAAAGAAGAAATAAATGAAAAAAAATCACCTACCCGCTTTGTTTTGTGGTTTGGTTTAGAGTACTGGTCATGAGTACTGGTCATGAGTACTGGTCATGAGAACTGGTTTTCAGCAAAGACATCAGAAGTGTGAGATGTGATTATATGAACTATTCAGTTAGTTTATGTTTATGTAATTTAATCCAACACGCTTGAAGATCTCAACGCCAGTTTTTTTTCTTCTTCATAGTTGTGTTTGGTGTGAATTTCATAACCGTTTTGTTGTTGTTATTTTTGTTTATTTAGAAACTAATTTCAGGGAAAAAACCCGTCTTTAAGTTACTGAAACAGCTACAGACAGTCTACACTTTTTTACGTGGTTAACTACATCTCGCTGAAATTGACTTTATGTCCAAAAAATGAATTCTTGATCATGGGTTTTATCTGGTGACAGAGTGATCATGAATCCCAAAACATAACTAAATGAAACAGCTTTAATTACACGGTCAAGGGTTTTAGAAAAAAGTGCATGGCCCCCTGTTAACCTACAACATGTTTAACTGGACACTAACTAACTAAATAAATAATTAATAAACAAACAAACAAACAAATCTGTTGCTATTGTCTTTGCAGACGTTTAGCTATAAAATGTATGTTTATATATGTATATATTTTACAGACGGTCCTGATATTGTGCCGTTTAAGGTAATGTAGTCATTCAGCGACTGTTTTTATTTATGTATTTTGAATAAAAGTGAGAACACACCCCGGTGTCTTGTTGTGTATGTATGTATGTATTTGTTTATTTATTTATTTCGTCGTTTTCTTACCCAATTTTCTGCTAATTTGCTCGTTTGTCGATTCCCTCCCACCGGCTAGCTCTCACACATCATACGTCAGCTACTAATCCCGAGAGACGAAGGCTAGCACGTGCTTCCTTCACGACCGGGTTCTTGATTCCGATTGGTTCGGACTCCTTCAGCTAGCTTTTTTTGAGAAAAATCACCCGGACGAACCTTTCTCCCAGTTTTGGAAGTGCACTGGTGACTCCTTCATGAAGCTGCTTCATTAGAGCTTCTTTCAGGAAACTCTGGGGGGTTTTTTGGCCACAATATAATTAACATCTGTGATATTTTGGTGATTATTCCCAGGTTCAAACTCACACAAATCAGCTGGATTTTTTGAGTAATAACTTTCACTACTTGTGTGTGGTCGCCATTTATTTTCTGTACTACAAGAGAAAACCTCAATCTTCTCTTTAACCCATTAAAGTCCCAGGACTTGTTGCGTTCAGACTCGTATTACTCATTCAGGTTAGTTTCTGAATAATTCACAGCAGTTATATAAACACAGCGCTTTCAGAGGAACAGATCAGGGGTTAATATTCACCAGTACCTGTTGCGGTGTCATTGTGCCTCTCCTCCTCATCCCTCTGTCTTTCTCCGATTACGGATCCTCTGACTTTGTTGGCGTCCAGCAG
>NC_071259.1:760291-762791 GCF_023375685.1 Ictalurus furcatus | reverse complement strand
AGCTCACCGTGCATTATTACGTTACATTAACACTCTCTCCCGCCTTGACACGGAGGTTTCGGAACGATCAAAACGTGAAAGCATGGGACTGGGACCGTGGACAAAACACATCAGACTCAGGCAAGGGGCGTGGCCTAAAACGTGAAGCCGGGGATGTTCATTAGAAGAAATCTGGACAGTAACGCAGTTCACATTTGATTAGTATTCTGTACCAGGCTAAACCAGAGGATATAAACCTCTCGTACTTGTTAGCGAACAACGTGCGTGAAAGTAAAGAAGCAGACTTTAGACTCCAAACATGTCTTTGGCGGGTGATCTACTATATCTGGAGCGGTTCTTCTTTTGTTTTACTGTAGTCATTTCCCAGAAAAGAGATATCTCGACGCTTACTCTAGTCTAGTACAACCGCTGGCTGCTGTACACACTCTGTACACACTTTTTACACACACTGTACACACACTGTGCACACACTTTTTACACACACTGTACACACACTGTACACACACTGTACACACTCCTGGATCTTTCTTTCTTTCGTCTTCCACGGGATCCTGCAGGCCAGATGCGACTCCTGCAACACATTCCAGTTCAATCCGGATTGATTCAGAGATTCCGAAACATAGAAAAGGAAAAAGAGGGTAGAACATGTGATGCCTTCACTCTTTAAGCGCTGGTGTGTAATGGAACAGCGTGCATTCGTAATCGATTAGAACCGTGTGTTTGTTGGTAATTCTGCTTACCACGCATTTCATAGAGTTGAATAATGCCTCAGAAATCTACAGTACAGTGTTACTATTAATATCTGCACGGTTTATGAAGAAGACGGTGAGGATGATTGATCAGGGGGTGCATTAGCCTGTGTGTGTGTGTGTGTGTGTGTGTGTGTGTGTGTGTGTGTGTGTCAGCAGCAGGTTTGCATTTGTAAGTATGTCTGAGCCAAAGGAGCCATAGAACTAAAGTGTGTGCTTGTAGAAATTCTCTCGCTCTCTCTCACACACACACACACACACACACACACACATTCCTTAACCTAACATAATTATTAATGTAGCTAATTAATGCCAGGCTCTATTCTCTTTGAGTTTTTTCTCTTTTTTTGTGCAGGTTTTATATAAAAGCAACTTTTCCTTTCTCCAATTTTCCCAACAAGGTCAAAATGATCAGATATTCCTATCCTTATGGGGACATTTCATCTCCACTACAATACACATACACACACGAAAACTGAAACTGACTCCAGTCAGGGCTCAGCTGTGTTTATAAACATGTCATAAGCACTGTATTACAGATAGGAATTCCTGATGCGATGCGCATGCGTACAGCATGAAGAGACACGCCCATCTCTGTGGCTTATACCGTGCAAATCGTCCTCCGTCTGGAAATATCTCATCCCTTAAGTGTCTGAAGAACACTACAGATAGGCAAAGAGGAAAATAATATAATCATGTTTTAAGGGGATAAACCAACAGACTGAGCCGTAAGGGAGCCGAAAGAGTCGAATCTGAGTCAGTTCATCTGAGTCAAATGATCTGATTCACTTAAGAGAGCCGGGATTGGAATTACTAGTACACTAACACTAACTAGGAGGAGCGGATTAGTTACAGATCGCCCCCTAGTGGTGAAGAGCATCTATTACACGCCAGACGGGATGAAGAGAACAGGAGGGAATGAAAATTAGTTTTTTGTTTTTTCCCCAGTGGAGAGACTAGAAAAGCAAAAGCACTGAACATAAACATTAATGACGTCACCATAGATGGATTTGTGGCCCAAATACTGAGTTAGCAGTTTATTAGATGCATTAGTACGTATGTATTAATATGCGTTAGGTAACTAATAAAACTGGTGACTTTTATCGTGCACGTGTTTCATCTAGATTTACTTTTACCAAATAAATATATAATACAAACAAATAGGTCAGAAATGAAAAGTAAATATATGACTGTTAAAGCTATATAGAGAAAAAAAATGGAGGAAAATAAATCCTCACAGAATTTGTAATGGTTTTAATGGAAACTGATTTTTTTTTTTTTTTTAAACATGCATCGTTGTTGACACGGTGAAGTTTTCTGTAAGGAGATGTTTATTTTTTTAAGTTTTATGGAAGGAGTCTCCAGTGTGAGAGGTAAAGCTGTAAATGAAAAAAAAAACCATATAGAAACCTTCAGAGAATTTGTAATGGTTTTAATGGCGATAATGGTAATAGTTTTGTTTTTAATGGAAACTGTAATGGTCCCTGTGGGTCTCTACTGGTAATCTCTTGCCTTCTATTGGTGCCATTTTACATCTAGCGGATACCATTAAAGAACAATAATAGTAATGGTTTTAATGCTTAGCTAATGGTTTGTAATGGTATTCGTAGTGGAAACCATTAGAATTTCTGGGTAATTCGGAGCGTTTTACTAAAACTACTGTAAAATTTTAGGAACAAAAGAAAGAAAGAAAGAAAGACAGAGACGTGAACGTTCTTTTTGTCTTCAGTTCTGCGTGTGTTTATTACTCT
>NC_071259.1:717791-755291 GCF_023375685.1 Ictalurus furcatus | reverse complement strand
ATAAAGTGTGTGCATCAGAGCCAGAAACCCAGTTCCTCTCAGATCAGTAGCGGGATCTGTACCTGTGTCACACACACACACACACACACACACACACACACACACACACACAGACATATGTCAAGAGAATGGTAATCTAAGCTCTTTTATATAAATATTTGACTAATCAACCAGTCACTCTTTGCCCCGCCCCCTTGACACAGTTTGCTCCGCCTCCTCATCTCCTTCATACCCTGGAAGCCGATGTTCTCCCAGTGCGGCCCGTACCGAGGGCAGTCCGCTTTCGTACAGGTCAGTTTACGGTAGATTGTCTGCAGCACGCGCATGTGCACCGGCTGTGTATTATCCAGAGAGCCTACACACACACACACACACACACACACACACACACTTATTGTCCTCTGCTCTCGCCTAACGCAAGTCTAAAAAGAAATTTAAAAAAGCGTGTGTAATATTGACGTGCTGAAGTTCTAATTTACGGAGAAAGTGTTTCTGTAACGTTTATGGAAGGAGTCTCCAGCGTCAGCACTTTGTGAAGCTGTAACTGCGTTTTTGACATTTCAACAGAACTATAAACAGATAAAAAGCCTCGTTCTTTAATAAATATAGAAGTGCTGTGGTATCAGAGGAGTAAAACACTTCGGGGCGTGCCGTTACGGGAAAATAATCATCATCAGACGGCGGAAGCCGTTTTGAGCTTCACTGTAAACTCACACTGTGCAATGGCGAACACCAGGTCTCTCTCCTCCATCAGCTCCCTGTGTAGGCGTGGCGGTCCAAACAGGAAGTGTGTGACCACGGCCAATCCCGTCCTGCGAACCGTCGGCTGTATGTTCCTCTGGAAATAATGCAAAAAGAGATCATGCATACATTACATACATACATACATGCATATAAATAAATTAATAAATAAAACACACACACACACACTTTCTCACCAGCAGGTCGCCGAGGTCTGCAGTCTGAAAGTGTTGCAGCGCTTCGTTGAAAGAAATCAGAGGCGACGGAGCGAGATCTTCCACAGGAACTGCACAGGAAATGACATCACCCCTTAACTCAACTTGCTGATCAGACACAGCGCTTGGTGTGTGTCACCACGGAAACATAGCTCAGACCCACCATCTTGTCATTAATGTTATTCCAGAAGGGTTCGATCTATTTGTATTACAACCTTAATTCCTTGTGCCCGTTAAAGGGGAAAGAAGGGGCGGAGATTTCTGGACAGGTGACGCTCTGTTCCAGAAAGGAGGCGGGGCTAATTTAGCATCTTTAAAATGACATGCTTATTATAAAGGAAAAAAAAAACTTTAATAAGCTTCATAAACTTCCTCTAACTAGTAAATATTCGCCAAATGACAAGTATACCGTAAATATACACACACACGTCCTCTCCTGTTTCTACGGCAACAACAACCAGGAAGTAGCCGAGCGACAATTTCGTGTTTAATTTTAAAACATGAAATCAGATTTATTCCACAACAGAGGAGAACTAAAGCACGAGGCTCAGCTCAGCGTGATGACGTAATGCTGTCTCGTTTCCACGGTGACGTAGCACGGCCCGCATCCAGGTGGGGTTACCGTGGAGACGAGGTGTGGCAACCGGTCTCACCTGGTTGGATGGTCTCGAGGGCATCCCATTCCTGCTGCGCACGCTCCAGCTCCGAGTCCACCTCTACACACACACACACACACACACACACACACACACACTAAACATATAATATTTTATACTTACATGGTTTTATACAGTATAAACATATTTATTTTACCGTCCGCTTCCGTTTGATCTCCACCTGTGGCCAGTGACTGTAGAAGGCCATTCTGCTTCAGCGCTGAAATCTGAAAACACACATCACACACACTGAGCACAGAAAACAAACACACACACACACACACACACACACACACACACACACACGCAGTTTGATCCGAGATGACCTTCTCTCTCACTCACTCACCGGGACTGATTTGAGATACGAGCTGCCGTTGATGCCGCCGTTCTCCTGGATGCCGTTACACATCTGTGGAAGATCACTACAGTAAAGCTCGGAAATGAAACCACACACACACACACACACACACGCACACACGCACAAATCATTTCTGTCGAGTGTGTGAGAGAGAGAGGTGTTACCGGTGTGTGTGTGGAGTGTCCATTGGTCAGATCCTCGGTCTGCTTCCATTCCTGTGCAAAACCATTCGAGCTCTGAAACGCATATTTAGAAACACACCCCTTCTCACTACACGGAAAAACACACCTAGGGGAGGGGCTACACACGAGCCCGGTTTATGATGTGACTAAAGTGTACGGATTTCCACCAATCACCAATCAAAGAAAAGAATGATGCGGTACCTGGGAAGTTCTATCCACAGAACCATAATGTCAGGCTAGCTGTGTAAAACATCACCATCTATCTTATAACCGATCTACCATACGGACCTCTGTGTGGACCGCGACGGCGACGTCTCCTTCCATGGCGCGAGTCCTGAGCTACTGTCCTCTCATCATCCCGCATCCCGAGTCCTCGCTCATACTGCCGCTCGCCGCTCGGACGCTGCCGTGATGTGAGTACGCAGTAGAGGGCCACCGCAGGTCCCAGAGCTGATCTCAGAGACACAGGTCAGTCACACAGTGGTGCAGTTCTCTGATCCCAGGTCAGCGTTCCTCGCTAGACCTTGCCTTGGATGAGCCGAGGTACGGAGTCACGCAGGCCCGGACGGCTGGTGATGAGCGAGACGGATTTTCGACGTGCCATCAGGGTGCGGACTGACCATGATATCTCAGAAGGAACGCGGTCTTCAGAGGGTCAGTCGCCGGAACACCAGAGTCTAAAAACAAACTGAGGGAACAATGTGCCACTTTAGTGCCAATACCACCGTAACCAATCAGAACACAGTTCCCAATCAGTCAAAACCACAGGTCCACAGGTCCCACCCCCAAATACAACACAATCAATCAGAACACAGTTCCCAATCAGTTAGAACCACAGGACCACAGATCCCACCCCCAAATCCAACACAACCATCAGAACACATTCCCTGCCCCTAATGCCACTGTAACCAATTAGACCACAGTAGTTGGCTGCCCCCAACAAATCAACACCACAATCCCCACCCCAAATCCAGCGTAACCAGTCATACCAAAGATCCCACTCTGTAACCAAACAAAACCACAGTCCTCGCCCTCAACAAAGCAAGACTGCATTCTCCACCCGCAGCGAATCGGGATCACAGGCACAATCTCCGCCCCAAAAACCACTACAACCAATCAATCGATCAGCTCCTGCCCCCCGGTACCACTGCAGGATAAATAAAATAAAATACAGCATTAAACAAGTGACAAACATCAAATCATCAAACCAATCGAGTTCAAATATAGACCAAACCTCTCCGGTTTACTATATATATATATATATATATATATATATATATATATATATATATATATATATATATATATATATATATTAAAAAAAGATTCAAATCTACATACGTCTCATCCACGATACCAATATCACCAGGATCATCTCATAGCCTACACGCTGTCTAAAATAAGCCTTAAACCATTACATCATGATTATGCCTCATTATAACCCTAGTGCTGTGCTCTAGAGGAATGACGTCATCTCTCTCCAAACAATACACACACACACACACACAGATTAAACACCCTCACACTCCTTACCACTGTATCACACATTTCACTTTTACAGTCAGATGCACTGCAGAGAGAGTTTTATTTCCTTATGAGCAATTGTTTGAAGGTGACGTCATCGAATGGATTAAACTTCTCATTAACTCATTAAACACCAAAAAAAAAAAAAATCTATAAAAACACGTCACCTGGATACACAACAACACAACATCTGCGCGTGCATGCAGTACACAGTATACAGTGTATACATTACATTATATTATACATATATATATATATATATATATATATATATATATATATATATGAATGTTCAGTGCTTTAAGATAATAATAAACAGGTTTAGGTGTAAATATACAGAGTGAGACTTTATCTTGAACACACGCTTTTAGTTTTTACTGTACATACAAATAACACTGTTTTTTCCCCCCATAATGCACGTTGCCATGGAAATGCTTTGCAGTTTTAATCCCACGCGTTTTGCACAGCTTTAAAACGAACTAACGGATGTTTTTATGAGCTTTATAACCTCCAGGACTGTGTAAGGTTAATACGCATTAAATAACTGGCTGGCAACCAAAATGTAGATTTGGCTAGCTGGCTAACAGGCTAACTTTCTGCCTTTGCGCTGAGATAGAACTCTTTTTTTTTTTTTTTTTTTTCCCTCATGAATTCACATTAGCATGTAATTACACACGCAGAAACATTCCTCTTTAACTTTGCACAACACCAGAAAAAAGAAATAAACCGTATTATCCTTACCTTCTTGTCTCTCTCTCTCTGCTCCAATCTCAGCTTCCCTTCCCCCTTTTCCGACGTAAACGCGATTGCGCAATACCTCATGGGAATTGTAGTTTTTATCGCGTCAAGCACTTCCGGTATTGGTAAACTTGTAGGCGACGATCCGAAGTAGTTTATTTTATAAGTTAGCGGTTGAGCTCACTCAATCATTGCAAAGAAACATCATATGAAGGTTCCTGATGTGTTTTAATGTGTTCCTCACTGTCTCTAATGGCAGTTTAATGAAATGTAATGGTGTTAAAGGTTCCTGAGGCAACCTTCAGACATGCTACGATGCTAATGACATGACAAGAAATATATATTTATATATATACATCAATCACTCAATATCTTTTCTGTAAACACTTAAACCTTTATATATTTGATTCAAACTACAATTTGTGGGATTTTTTTGGGGGGGGGGTAATCTAGAAACTGTAATATGATGCGAGTCGAAGATGTCATACGGCAGCTTGGATTGGTCAAACGTCATCATGTCTGAAAGTAGTACAGCCAAAGATTCGTCCCAAGATTTATGAAACGGCTTCACACGCAGGCACCTAAACAGAGAATACCTTGTGTTTTAGCTAAGTAGCTAGCATTAGCTAGCATTAGCTAGCTGGTTCTCGACGACGGGCTTTGTGCTTAGGTGATAAGTCAGACGATTCACAAACACAGCACTCCGGGATCGCAGTAAAGCAGAAGCCAAGCTAATGGTAGCTAACAAGATGACGTTAGCATGCTAGCTAGCTAAAAAGAAAATAAGAGCGACGTAGACAGGCTTGCCGCTCGTTCCGGTTTTCCCGGGATTGTTCTCTCCGAAGTCCTCGTCGTTGTAAAAGACATCCATTTCGAACAGAGCTAACAGAGACGGGTTTATTGTTTATTTATTTTATTTAACAGACAAGCAGTTACAGAGTCACATACAGGCGCAATAAATACGTAACAACAACAGCTTGGAACCAGAAGGGTTGCTGAAACAAACTTCTTGGAAATATGCTCAATAAACAATATTACAACATCTCTAAAAGGAAATGAAACGGCTCCGAACACTTCTGATCTTTCGTAACCCTACACGTAGCTGATCGACTCGTATTCGTAGAACCGCTTCCGATTTAGCAGGATGCGATCTGTAAGTGCTCTACGTCATCACTAACTCATTTATCCATTAACAGAATCAACTGCGAATCAACTGAGTCGACTCTGAGTGCTGGGTAGACGAGTCGACTCAACTGATTCCCAGCACACTGAACCTGAATCAGAGTTTTTAATAATATAAAAGGGTTTGATCATTTTAAAAACATGAATTGTGAAATTAATTATCAAGCCCCGCCTTCATTTCTTAAGTCACGCCCACTAAACAAGTCCAAGTGGTGATTTGAATTCAAAATGGATACAGTTTATACCTCTGGGATGTATGTATTTATATCCATTTTAAAGATACTAATGTGACATATAGTGGTTGTTTTTAATAACAATGATAATAATTAAGTGCTTGTTAAACATTTTTTATCATACAGTTCCGATGCATGATGCTAAACTAGTGGCCATAGACTTCCATTACTTGTTAGAAACTCAGAGACATTTTTTGAAGTCTAAGGAACCTTTTCAGGAACCACAGAATCTAGTAATGAGGTCCTAGGGACCAAGGAACATTTATACAGGAAGTTTTTCAAGAACTAGAGACCATGGAATTCCATTACTTGTTAGAACCTCAGGGACATTTTTTGAAGTCTAAGGAACCTTCTCAGGAACCACAGAATCTAGTAATGAGGTCCTAGGGACCAAGGAACATTTATACAGGAAGTTTTTCAAGAACTAGAGACCATGGAATTCCATTACTTGTTAGAACCTCAGGGACATTTTTTGAAGTCTAAGGAACCTTCTCAGGAACCACAGAATCTAGTAATGAGGTCCTAGGGACCAAGGAACATTTATACAGGAAGTTTTTCAAGAACTAGAGACCATGGAATTCCATTACTTGTTAGAACCTCAGGGACATTTTTTGAAGTCTAAGGAACCTTCTCAGGAACCACAGAATCTAGTAATGAGGTCCTAGGGACCAAGGAACATTTATACAGGAAGTTTTTCAAGAACTAGAGACCATGGAATTCCATTACTTGTTAGAACCTCAGGGACATTTTTTGAAGTCTAAGGAACCTTTTCAGGAACCACAGAATCTAGTAATGAGGTCCTAGGAGCCCAGGAACCCAGGAAGTTTTTCAAGAACTAGGGGCCATAAACTTCCTTTACTTGGTGGCAACATTAACGTCATAGTTTAACATTTGAGACCGTTGGTTATAAGCTATTCTACAAAACATGAAGTTGTCTTAGACTTAGTCAAAAAAAAATTAAATAAATAAATATCGGAATGTCTGACTTCCAGTTTATTAGCAGCTGAGGACAACAGGGTTTGGATTAACTGTAACATCTGGTGCTGTATGTGAGCATTATGCATTAACTATTAACTCAGATATGCAGATTGCGTAGTCACTGTACACGCTCCGGCTCCATCATCTCTTACGCTAGACTTGTGATGTCAGAAGCGGTGATGTTATGAGTGGGTGGAGTTTTATCCCTAATTAGAGTTGGCCGGGTGTGTGTGTGTGCGTGTTTATGTATGATGTCAGCAGGCCATCGACACCTCCATGCCTCTGTTGTTAGCCATTCTGTCTCGGAGATGGTTAGCAAAATCCACCTGGGTCTGAGAGAGAACTCGGTTTATCACTGCTTTGGGAATCCAGCCCTGAAAAACAGAGGGGAAAAAACCATTAAACTCTCGGTTCCGAAACCTGATTTATAACATGTCCTCTTCAACTTCCCATCGCACCTCAGAAGTGTGGTGTAACTACTCAACCAAAACATCTAGACTTCTGGAAATGTCAAGAAACGTTTATATTAGCCATGTTAGACATATTTCCACCGCATGAGCCTTTTAGGAAAAGGAACCTTTTCAAGGATAATTTTAAGAACATAGGTACTTTTTTTTAGGAAGGAAAGTACCTTTTCAGGAACCTGGGAATTCCCAGAAACACAAGAACCTTTTCAGGAATCCAAGTGAGCTTTTAAAACCAAAATCTTCTCAGTTAGGAACTTTTTTCACACTAAAAAAAAACCCAGGGATATTTCTGGGAGCACAGGAACCTTTTCAGGAACCCAGGAAACATATTTTTAAGAATACATGTACTTTTACAGGAAGGAAGGACGGAAGGAAGGAAACTTTTCAGGAACACTTTTGGGAACCCCAGAACATTTTCAGGTACCCAGAAGGATTTTCAAAAATTCTCATTAAAGATCTGAATCATTTGTAGGAATCTTTTAAGATCCCATAAACCTTCTCAGCATCCACGAGTCTCTTGAAAAACGCAAGAACCTTTTCAGGAACCCTGTAATTTTTTTTTTAGAAACCTTAGGACTTTTACAGCAATCCTGGAACCTTTTAAGGAATCTAGGAACCTTTTCATGAACCACAGAATCTGTTTGAGAACACAGGAGCCCTGGATCATTTAATGAACTGTTTTCAAGAACTATTTTGTTATTTTCTTCTTCAGAGTTGGTACTTAAGGTACTGGTGCACTAATGTGGGCGGGGCTTCCCCTATGGACAGTTGCTGATTGGTCAAAACAGAAGCTCCACAGACTCTCTAACACTGTGCAACCCTCTCTCTAACTCTTCTGCAACATTTTTATTAATATGAAATCATTTGGCTAACTTACCTTCAGGTCTAAACTGAGTAACCAGGTGAACTTTGTCTTGTTGGGATCGTCTGCGCTGGGCCTCATCACGATGCATGTCGGTCCGTTCTCCGCTCTGAGGGAGTCGACACAAACTGCTAAATTAGCTGATATTACATCACTTCCTGGATACATTTTATGGAGGGAAATAAAGTGTTTTATACGTATTAGAAATTTAAGTTTGGTTTTTAAACCCACCGGACGAAGCCCTTCTGCTCAGGCATGCTGGGATGTTGGGTTGACATCCCGGCCAGGAAGCATGTGGAGCCCCTGCGTTTGGTACAGCGCACGCTAACGAAATCCCTCGGACCCACCACGTTCCCCGGGGTCTCCCCCGAAACCTCGTGGGTCACCAGGGTGTCCTGATTGACCTTCTGTAGGATCTGAGAAACACCAAGATCTCCAATTAAAATCTCCAACAGCATTAACACACAGTATAGAGTCATATAAATGTAGACTATATAGCTAACCAGATTAGCGCTGGTTGCTACTTGCTAAGCTATTTAGCTAGCCGCTATGCTCTGAAACATTATGTTGACTTCCTGTAAACGCTAAACATTAATATTAATTATCATGTACTGAATAATTTTCCAACTTGTTACGACAGCTAGTGCTAACTCTTAGCATACAACTTAAACAAGTTAGCTAGCAGCTATGCTAGGACACCAAAGCTCCCTGTCGATGCTAAATGCTTCACTAATGACAGAATAACTTAGCAAAGCCAATTCACATCTTGTATAAATGATTTTCCAGCAAATGCTAAACAATCTAATGGTAGTTTGTTTCGCGTGGATGTAACTAGCATAGTACTTAACTGATCGAATAGAGCTTTAATTATTTAGCTAGCTGCTATTCTATGAAAAGATGACACCATGTCCAGGATCAGCGTTTAATTCATTACAGAACAAGGTCATAACTTTAGCTTTATTAACCTTTGTAGCTTTAAATGAAAATAAATTAAGAAATAAAGATTCTGTTTGGAAGCTCAGAGTCAACTCTGATTCAGATGCATTGTGCTGGGAATCAACTCATTTGATTCGGTTGATGGACAAATGAGTGCTTGTTGGTTTAGGCATGCACTGACATTCGTAAGAAGCTAAACTGGAGGCTATTAGCTTCTATTACTCGTTAGCTATATTAGCCTCGTAGCTCCAGCGAAGCAAAGATTGGACACGGAGCACAGATGGACTTCTTCTTCTCACCTTGACTTGTTTGACGTTGGGGTTCCACTCGCCCATGCGCTCCATGTTCTCCACCAGCTCCTCATACAGCTCGTCGGGCTGCTGGTCCAGAACCACCTCCAGCCTGAAGACCTTGCCGACGTCTGGAAGAACTTTACTGAGCACTTTATCTCCCGTCGACTGTGTGAGAGGAAAAACAAATCGGACCTCGTGATTAGACCTGAAGCTCAAACCCAAACACGGCTCGTCTGAGATGTTTTGGCTTTTTTACTTCCTAGGTCCAGTGATGTTGAGAGTTAGATGATAAGACACTGCAGGAGACACCACAAACAGAAAATTTGCATAAAGCATGTATGCTCACTCTCTCTCTCTCTCTCTCTCTCTCTCTCACACACTCACATACACACACACACACACACACACACACACACCGTCTCGATCTCAGTTTGCCAGCCATCTGGGTTGCTGAGGATGCTGATGGACTTCTGTAATGCCTCCTGACCCTGTCGCACGTAAACCTGCTCCGATTCACTCATAGTCTCTTCCTCGATCCTGCTGCCTACAAACACACACACACACACACACACACACACACACACACACACACACGGTTTTCAAGGATGCACAATGACCAAGAATAAGCCATCATTTTACAGATAAGTGAGTCCAGCTAATCAGAGCTCTCTCTCTCACACACACCTACCTAGACCTACACACACACACCCACGCTGTTCTGAAGGACACACAATAATAATACAGCTCTATTGCTACTCTCTAAGAAAAAAAAAGTTTAAATATAGATCTAGAATAAATAATCTTTATGGATTATTAGTTTGTATTTTTAAGTTTCTCTGGAGAACCCTACATCAGAAAGAACCCAAAGAACTGTTAGAGAACCCTTGAAGAACCCTTGGAGGTTTTTTAATAAGGTTGTTTATTTACACATATGCACCAACCTAATATGCACTAAGTTGCATTTGAGGATGGTTTTGATGAATGTTCTGTGTGTGTGTGTGTGTGTGTGTGTGTGTGTTATCTCACAGAGCAGCGAGCTCCTGCGGCGGATGTTTCTGACCCACATGCTTGGTCCGGGGCCGGACAGTTTGCTCAGCTCGTGGTGGATGGCCATCATGGCGTTTTTCCTCAAACCTGCAAACACACAGCAAAGATTTTATCACATGGACATCAACTATACCTCTGTGTGTGTGTGTGTGTGTGTGTGTGTGTGTGTGTGTGTGTGTTTAATTATAGTTCTTTCTATCACTACCGTCACATTCGTTTCTGGTCACTAATTTTTGCACTTGTTCAAGTCTATACAGTCTATACAGTTTCGAGAGTCGACCCTGATTTGGATTCGCACTGCTGAGACTCGACTGAGTCGACTCTTTAACAGATTCAACACATTTCTCTCCCAGCACTCTGAATCTTAACCAGAGTCGACTGCAAGGTTCAGAATTGAGTGGAATTGAACAACATTGAGTGCTCAAGTGATTCCCAACACTTTGAATCTGAATCAGAGCCAATTGTTTCAGATTCAGAGTGCTGGGAATTACTGAGTCAACTGTGACTGTGATTCAGATTTGACACGATTGATTCCCACCACTCCGAATTTTAATCAGTGCCGGCAACTCCAAAGTACGTAGAATGTGTGGAACTGAACAACATTAATTGCTCACTTGATTCCTAACACTCTGAATCTGAATCAATTGACTCAATTGATTCAGATTCAGAATGTTGAGAACGAACTGAGTGAATGGTGCTGCGATTTGTTGATGCAGGATTTTACAGCATGCCCTGTATACATGCTGTTTTATATATAGTACATATATTAATCTCAGAAACAGCTGCACAGATGTGCACAAATGGAAACATTACATTTGAATGGGGAAAAAACTGGGGGAAATGCACTTACAATTTATCTACAAATAAAAAATGCAATTTAAAGACAGTAATTTAAAACATACATCGAAATGGATAGAAATATATTTTGAAAAGACGTTTTGCCTTAATCATTTATACTGATATAATTTGAATAATACATTAACATGCGTTATTTGATCAAAGCTAAATGCCGAGTCATAATGTTCTAGAGGTGCACAAACTTTTGCTTGCCACTATATAATATGTATATGTATTTTTTTTTATTTTGTGCATTTGCTGTAATTTTGTTTAATTAATTAATTAATGCTTAATTACTGATTAATTAGCAGTCTTTGCAATCAGATATCATCAGATATCAAGAACCATGATATCGGATTAGACAGATATTGGATTAGACAGATATCATACCTGAAAGTAACGTAAATGAAATCGTGGTTCTTACCGGTCATGTTCCTGGTGTGTCTGTAGGAAATGCCGGCACACAGTTTAAAAGTCGCAGGTAGCATCGTGTCTCTTTCTGACTGACTGAATCACTGAATCACTGAATCACTGAATCGTATCTCTGTCTCTCTGGACCCCAGCATCCCTCACGCTCTTTATATACCCCGAACGAGACAAGGCCACGGGTGTGTCAGCTCACAGATAAACATGCTGGAGCGGATCTGGCCTTGAGAGTCAAGGATAAGCATTGAACACGTTCAGCGTGTCTTTCCACGCCGTAAACACGCTGTCTCAGATAACAGAACACGGCCCACGGAGCGAGAACACGGATGTGCAACTACGGCTTTATTTTGAATTCATAATAAAGTGAACAGGAGCAGGAAGTGAGCTGATTTCCCCAAGCGCATACGTTCTGAATCACGAGGACAAAGGGTCAAGTTTTTGCTCTGATGTGTGCGTGATTGCGTCACGGTGTCAGTTTTACTGTTCCGGTCACAGAGCTGCGGGTCATAATACAAACAATACTCAAAATGAGATTTCTTCAGCAAACTCATATTTGTGTTGTAAAGAGTTTATTTGATCCTGAGAGGAAGCTTAAAATGTAGCCTTGTACTGGTACAGTTGGAAAGCGTACCTCCATTTTACCCAATTTATCTACAAAAACTAAAACGTAAACAAGTCTGAAATGAAATGTATAGTTTGAAAGTTGATCCCTTTTGTTTTGTGATATCTCAACACACACTGTTTGTTCGACTTTGTACATCTGAAGCCCAACACTATACGGTTAATACCTTCCTAATTCTGCTCGGAAGGGTGCACAAACATTTGCACACTCCCATAAATCTGTCTATATATTTTTTATTTAGATTTTTTTTAAAAATCACGTTTAGTGTTATGTCAAGGCAAACTAGCGACTCCATTTCCCAGAATGCACCGCGAACTACAAACATGGCCGACGGCTACAACTCCCATTGTAACACACAGTCACCTTCTCACAAGGACAAATCACACACAGACCTGTTCCTGATCACAATCAACATCACACCACACTATAATAGAGACTGTTCAGTATTATTCAGGCTTTTGCGAAGTATTACACTCAGTTGATCATTTTTCTGTCGAGCACCAAGCTTTGATCTAGTGTTTGTTAGCCTGGTTTTTGACTTTGTTTACTCCTTTGACCTTGATTCTCCGCCTTGCCTGTTTTGTATTATTTGCCTGATCATGTGACCACTGTCTGTCTTTGTTTATGTCTTTTGCCTTGCCCTTTGGATATTATGCTCTTCATTAAAGCTCTTAACTGCGATTGCATTCATCTCGACCTCCATTACGTGACATTGTAGTGTGTTTGTTGCAGTCTGGTGTCTCTGTGTGAGTGTGTACACGTAACGCTACCTGGCTAATATATCCATCTTCCAGCTTTACTACTAATATAAATATTCAAAATGATTTTCTAAAACAAACACACTAAATCATTTTAAATATTTAAAACTGAATCATGTGTGTTTTATTCAGGGTCATTTTTAGAGGGAAAAATGTTCATAAAAAATAAAAAGCCTAGTGTGTGTGTAAATGTGGAGCAAAAACAATGACTTTAGTAGTGTCCTGTTACCACCATCACTATTTCTATGTGTAGTTTGGGACACGTCCACAGTGGAGTGTTGATGGTGTTTATGTGGCCTGTATAGTGAACAGAGCGTGTGGTTTGGGACATGTCCACAGTGGACTGATGATGGTGTTTATGTGGCCTGTATAGTGAACAGAGCGTGTGGTTTGGGACACGTCCACGGTGGACTAATGATCGTCTTTCTCTGTGTACATGAAGTAATCTGACCTCTATATAAACACTGGTATTATTTACCTAGAAGCCATTGCTACAACATCTCCTAAGCCATTTATTATATTACGGATCTGTCTCAAATGCATGAAGTGGTGTATTTAGTGCTCTTACTATCACATCAGCCTGTTTATGAAAGAGTTAGAGCACAGAAAATGTTAGCTCTGCTGTCTAATATGTTTAACTAGAGGTCATATGTGTTTAGCATCCCTGTTGTACAAACCATTAATTAGCTGATTAGCAAGCAGGGCGTTAGCTAGCAAGCTATTAAATAGTCTTCAGTGTTTACTAGAGAGTTTCAAGTATCAATGTTGATAAGAATTTTCTCGAACACTAGTTCTTGGCCTGTAAAATCACTCGATCTTGCGCAACCGGAGCTCCAGCCTTGCTCTCCGTGTCTATCACACTCTTTGGGAAAATATTAGCTTAGAGACTTGGAATCTCCACACACACACACACACGTCTGACACGTTCAAGACCATCGGAGAGAGAAATGAACGAGCCTCATGGGTGAAATAACCTTAACCCTTAACCTAGCGTCCCTCCAGCCCCAAGACATGATTTATACCTCAGACCTTCTGTGGTACGAGACAGGGAAAGAAAAGTGTGTGTCTCTGCTTGTCCATAAAGCAACCATTTTGGAAAATATGCCTGATATGCTGTTCTGTAACGCTTTATTATCAAAAACCTAAAGATAAATATGACTGATATCATTCTTCATGTCATTCCGCGATAGTGCTAATTAACGCTATCAGAACTACGGTATGTGAGAACATTGTTGCTAGGCAACCAGGAAATGCAAACACTATAAGTGTATAAGCTAGCTAAAGAATAATCGTAACAATTTTTCTGGCTAGCATGTAGCCATTAAATCTATTACACAGACATAATGTCTAAGGAAATGAGTCAGAACCATCGTGAACATCAATATTTACCTCAGAATTATTAGAAAAAGTCTCCCTAGGACTACAATTACACTATAATTACACTTGTGGTCAATGTTTATACTGTATTTCCAGGTTGCTTAGCAACAATGTTCTCACATAGTTCTCACAACCATGTTAATATTTTTAGGAATTTGAGTAAAACTAGTTGAAAATTGTGAATATAAACACTAAGCACAAGCTAACTATGACCGATGCTAACCATTTTTCTAGCTAGCATACAGAGATGTTAAGAATCTCATACAGACATAGTGACCTAGAAAACCTGACAGAACCATCAGGAACATCAACATTTACCTCAGAATTGTTGGGAAAAGTCTCTCTAGGACTAAAATTACACTATAATTACACTTAGCTAGCTTGTGCTCAATGTTTATACTGTATTTTCAGGTTGCTTAGCAACAATGTTCTCACATAGTTCTCACAACCATGTTAACATTTTTAGGAATTTGAGTAAAACCAGTTGAAAATTGAAAATGAATATAAACACTAAGCACAAGCTAACTAAGACCGATGCTAACCATTTTACTAACTAGCATACAGATGTTAAGAGTCTTATACAGACATAGTGACTGAAAAAACGCAACAGGACCATCAGGAACATCAACATTTACCTCAGATATGTTGGTGAATTCCTAAGAAAAGCCTCCATTTGACTAAAACTATGCTGTAGTTATACGTATGTATATGTATGATATTGTCAGGCATCATATCAGAGATACTGTGAGCTGTTATATCCTTATACTCCAAAATTAGCAGTTGCTAAGTCTATAGCAGTGTGTGTACAGGGCAAAACGGGTCCGCTGAGGACTACGATAGCTAGCTAGTAGTTAGCTAATAAGCTATACATGAATGAACCAGCAGTGGTTTTAAGAAAGCACGCTAAATGCTCTAAATGGTACTGGTTAAAAAGGTAAATTACGCTGTACTGTAACACACTGTTCAGACAGTTTGTAGTTCCAGCGTAAAGGCTGCGAGTTTGAGTGTTTAATTATGTGTCAATGTAAAAACAAAACAAAACAAAACAAATTCAGATTAAGTATGAAGAAATAAGTCACAGAGTCGAGTTCAGGCCAGCACAGGTTTTATTCAGAAGGACTTTGACAGGTTCGGCTTCACATGCAATCAGCGTAGTATGACACCTCTCTTTAAATCACATGTGCGTATGTGTGTGTGTGTGTGTGTGTATGAGTGTGTATATGTATGTATATATATATATATATATATATATATATATATATATGTGTGTGTGTGTGTGTGTGTGTGTGTGTGTGTGTGTGTGTGTGTGTTTGTGTATGTGTGTTTGTGTGTGTCACGCACACAGACAATGGACAGAAGTGACACACAAAGTGCAAACCTTGACGTGGGCACTACCCGGACTGCACGGTTAAAAAGGAGGCACTTCGTTTGGATCTGACTCTCGCGATGAGAAATGAGAAACGAGAACCGTGAATCCCGTCGTCTCCTGCGGTTGAAATGAAAAAAACAAAACAAAACAAAACAATAATCTCCTCGTCATGTCGAGGGACGACGGGTAAAAATCCCACTTGCGGTTCCTTTTTTTTTTTTCTTTTAATCGTTTGGTCATTGTTTAAAAAGAAGGCAATGTCCCTTTAATGCAGCATATTAGCTATGTCACCGCTAGGCACGTGCTGATAATCAACGTTTCACTATCGTCAAAACTAGCTAACATTTATCACAAAATTTGTCCACCGTGTATTTAAACACAACATAGCCACGTAGCTAGCCAGGTTCACGAACAAGCTAGCTAACGTTAGCTAGACTTCTTTACTGTGTAACTAAAACCAAGTGTGACGTTTGCTATCTTTTATTTTGTCTAAACAAGTTTGCTAGCGCAACATTACATACACCGTTGCCTACGCAGGCCGCCTCCAATCCGAAATTGATCACGACTGAACCGATTATCGGCACATGCCTAGTCGCACAACGAATCATTTGTCATATCGCATATGGAAAACGTACATTATTCATATTATAATACATCGAGTGTACACGTGTAATGCTAACGCATCGAAATAGAAATCCATGCTCCGAATAAGACACAGGGGAATGACACAGTAGCAAATAAAAATAATCAACAGTGTCACGTCGTCATCAGGCCCTCGCTATGAAATGTCACGAACGGTTAATAAATCATCAGCACGCCAGAATGCTCAGGATGGAAACACTCTACCAAAATACAGCAACACCTAACACGACAGCCTAACCAGTCTCAACCAATCACGATGTACGGTACTGCATCTACTAATGCTAAAGTCTTCCTTCTGACTAACGGTAAGGGGCCATTCACCAAAAAGGATTCGCTCTATTCAAACGAATCATTTAAGTGAATCAGGTGAATCAATTTTAATCATCTGAATCAGAATGGTTAAGGCTCACTAGCCAAGCAGGTTTGCTAGAGCGTTGGATAAACGATCGTGGTGATGTCATGTAATCAAGATTTCTATCGGCTAATCACATTTAGCTTTTCCGCCCATGTTGACGCTCTTATTGAGCAAAATCAGAAAGTTCAGGAGCCGTTCAGCACGGCCTGTCATGGCATAATGTGGAACTTTGTTCTGACTTTCTGCCATTAGGAGGCTCAGAGTTAGCTAAATTAGACAGCTAGCAGTAATCTCCTGTGGTAAATTTAGCTAGCTAGTTAACGTTGTCCTGACGTTTACCAGGAGAAGGCTTTGCTTAGAAGAGTTAGCCAGTTAGCGGCAAGCTCCTGCATTAATTTCCACGTCAATGGAACTTTGCTAGATAACAATTTGCTGCATGTGTTATAAATTTCTCAGATTAGCTAGCTAGCAAAAACCTTTCTCAAATTAGCTAGCAGTAATCTCCTCTGGTAAATTTAGCTAGCTAGCTAAGTTTGTTCTGACATTTACCAAGAGGAGGCTTTGCTTAGAAGAGTTAGCCAGCTAGCAGCAAGTTACAGTGTTAATGTCCACGTTCTACGCTAGCTAACAATTCGCTGCCTGTGTTTTCCATTTCCTAGCTAGTTTAGTTACAATTATAAAATTGAAAACTGAAGCAGGATCAATGTGCTAAAGTACGTTAACTTATGCTCAGCTTAATATGGATGTTTGTTTCGATATTTCTCAGGAAAAGGCCAAATTAGCTAGCTAGCAAAAACTTCTTGTGGTGATTGTAACTAGCTAGCCGAGTACTCAACATCACTCAGCATAACCTAACGGATTGTTACTGCTATAATATTTTTCTTTCTCTTTATATTGATTAACTTTGATATAAATGACAATCTGCGCCAAATAAGAATTGTAAAAGTTGTGCTCGGTTCACTTAAAAGAGTCGTTTGAGTGACGAATCAGCGAATCAAATCACTGCAGTGAATCACGAAGCTCCATCACTACATACGAACAGGCCTACACGACACAAGGCAGTAATGGCAAAGAAAGAAAAACACACACACACACAAAAAAAACCTACCACGCGCTTCCGAGTTCCCCGTTAAACTCCAGACCCGCATCCTGGGAAAGAAATGCGATTCGTAAATTCCACGAGAAAAAACCACACTAAAAATTCTACCATCACACAACGTAACCCTGATTGTGACAGGACACCGATTCTCACCACTGCTAACAGCTACGTGACACGATCCTGTACACGCTCGCGCCGGCCATCTTCCCCTCCGTACACGCGGGGGACGACTAGAGAAACGTCTACTTATAAGAAACGCAACTGGAAACGTATCTAGCTTATCTGAAGAGAACTGGCTCTCTGTCCCTATACAGTTATTATAACGGAATATCTGTATACGAATGATTAGAGGAAGAAAATAAACTGGACCCTAAATGTTTTACCGAAATCACAACAATTCCCGGTTAATCTAGTTTTATCGCACTAATAACACACAACTCATCAGCAGGCATGTGCCGACGTTAGCCTTCCATGTCATGATGACTGATTAGCATGATATTGATATTAGCATAAATTAGCATGCTAACTTACGGACTAAAATGGTAGACTTGCCTTCTCCATCAAATCTGCCCAAAACAATTAACCCTACAGGACAGTTATCCTTCCCAAGAGGACTTTAGCTAGCTAGCTTAGCATTGTCAGTGATGGTTAATCAGGCTGCTCCTGGCTAGACAGGCATATTTTGGGAGTCTGCTAGCAAATATTGCGGAATATCAGACAACCAGCTATCAGCACATGCCTACTTTGACATACCTAGAACAAACATGGCACCGTTTCAGGTCAGGCACGCTATTTTGAAATCTATTTGTCTTTACATTTGGCAAAAGTCCTCGACGTTTTGAGCCGGAATAACCTTTCCGAAACATGCCACGGCCGTGATCATAATGACTGATCAGATCAGTAACACCTCGCAAACACCCATTCCTTAAACCCTTTATCATTTCTTTTCGCTTTTAATAATAATAATAATAATAATAATAATAATAATAATGTTAAAAAGCACTCGAACGCTCCGTCCGGTTGCCATTCGGTCCAAATCCACGATACTTGACCACGATACGTCTGAAGTTATAGGAATGCGGCTGTTAACCAGCCGCTGCGTGGAGTGGAGCGTCTGAACGACACGAAGTGGTGTACATCTGTAATGCTGTGGAAAGTAAATGAGTGAAGGTGTGTGTTGAGGTATGCTGGTTTAAGGTGAACCTGCTTTACTGAGTGTAAACAGTACGGTGAAAACGTCTCGGGTTCGGAAAAAAACAAACAAACAGCCGAGACTGGAAGGAGAGCTGCGTTCGTTAACGATGCGTTCGTTAACGCGACGTTTGGCAACGTTCTGGAGATGAGTGGAGTGGAGATGAATATGTCTGTGAAGGTTTTTCAGTCTCGCAAGTCACTGAGATTCTCCAAGGAGTAAGACCGGACTTGTGTCGTCACTTTCAAGACGGTGCGATACGATACGGTACGATACATCCTGACAAAGTTTGTAATATCCTTTTAAAGCAGCTAACGCTTCAGTCTGATGCCATGTGATGCCACTTTACTGCCAAAGAAGCACCGTCATAACACAAGTCTGATTTGCTTCGACTCACAAGATACTCTTCATGAACAATCAGCGACTCCTTTCAAATTCCACTGTGACTTCTTTGACTGTTCATGGATTTAAAATAAAAATAAAATTAAAATACAACAAATACAGCCATCAACTGGATTTCCTTCATGTTTTTCGGCCAGCAGGTTTTGGCACCTACAGCATTCCTTCGTTTCGTCCTGCGTTCACACCGGCAGCGAGAGTTGCTCATTTGGAGCGACAATTGGCAAAGAGAAGTGGGCGGGGCTTTTCTAGATACAAATAAGTCGCGATATAAAGTTGTAATTCCGAAGTCATGCGAGCGCACTCTTAACGTTAGCTAGCTTAACGGACTTTGAAATCGTCCCAACTACGTATATACATAACCACTCGGTATTTAAAGATTCAGGGTTATTTCGAACTTTACAATTTAGAAAACTAATTACTTCTTTTTTTAAAAAAAATTTTATTTATGTGAACCAGCAAAAATAAAACTGATGAAGCTTTAGTAACAAATAGGAAACGCGAGTATCACAATAATTTCCAAAGTTTCTTCTTGGGACATCGGAATGTACAAAAATTTTCAAAATTGATGTTTGGAGAAACTTTTTTTTTTTTTTTTTTTTAAATGAAGCTAGCTAGCTTAAATAACTGCGAAAGACGACACACGCTCTGCTTCCAATTCGTCTGTTAATCATGATTTGTTTGCGTGTATATATATTTGAATCCTTTTGTAAATATTAGTAACTATACACTTCCGAGAACATTTGTATAGGCGACCACTATTCTATCTAGGTGCTAGCAAGGTTACCATGGCAACCAGCAGTAACGTTGAGTCGCTGATGCCCACTAGCGATCCACGTCTAGCGATTTGGGTGAAAACATGGCTGCCGTGTGAACGCAGGGTTAGCAGTATTAACACTAGCTTGGCAGCATAGAGAGAACGAGGACGACTGATTAGCCACCGCAGAGTTCTACATCTGATTCTTAAACTTTTAAAGGGTGGAAATCTAAGATGAGATGGATGAAGTGAAGCTCCCTGATTGGCTGTTGTGCTGTCAATCTGTGTATCTGCTGGTTTGAAAAGACGACCACCACTTTTCTGTCTCCTTATTTGGCTAATTTCCTTTAAATCGCACACAGGAAGTGAGTGTTAGCATCATCATACGAGTGAATAGTGAGGGTTGAAACTCCGTCCTCAAACTTATAAAGCTGCCAAATGTGTGTGTGTGTGTGTGTGTGTGTGTGTGTGTTTGTGTGTGTGTTGTTGTGTTGTTTTTTAAAGGGACGCTTCATCTAAAAAAATAATAATAATGTGGACCATGCTAAATGCTAACCTGACAGGATTTCTGGAGAATGTTTATTATCTTTATTATTAATGCTAGCTAGCTTATTTTAGCTGACCTGGCAGGATATCTGACAGAATTCTTAAACCATATTCACACATGTTCATAATCTTCACTGCTAACACGGGCTAGCTAGCTAACCTAAGCTAACTTCTCAAGAGTTCTGAGAGCAATATTCATACAAGTTCACAATCCTAGCTGGCTAACACACGCTAACACGACAGGATTTCTGCGAGGATTTTAAAATCATATTCATTATGTGATCTAAACTGGACTGACTATGAAAGTTTCAAATCTTCTATAATAATGCTAGCCGGCTAGCTAGCATGCACTAGCCAGGATTTTTGAGAGGATTTCTGAGTAAAAATATTAATAACCTTCACATCTAATGCTATCTAGCTAACATACATTAACCTAGCAGTATTTTTTACAGTCTTCACTGCTAATGCTAACCAGGTAGATTTTTCATCTGTATTGTTAATGCTGGCTGCCTAGCTAACACGAGCAAACCTGACAGGATTTTTGAAGGAATATAAGTAGTTTTCATAATTTTGCTAGTTAACATGATCTAAACTGACAGGATTTCAGAGAGGATTTTTAAGTCATAGTCATAAAAGTAAACTAGTGAGCTAACAAGACATGATTGTTGAGAAAAAGGTGTGTTTTCGTTTTTTTTTGATAAAGCGTCCCTTTCGTGGACAGACAAACGCGAACGAGTGAACAATAGTAGACTAGCGTGTCCGAGTTGTGCTATTTTAGGCCTCAAACAAAAAATGACAGCAACCGAATTTTGAAGTACGTGTCGTATCTTTGGCCTGAGTGTAAAAACGCAAGGCAATGTGGAGGTTCGGAGGTGTGTGTGTGGCGTCGTGTTGTGTCGCGTCTTCCAAGTGTGGACTGATAGAGGGACGGAGGAGAAGGAAGGAAAGAGCGAGAGAATGTGAATGATTGAAGGCCTGTGTGTGTCGAGTGCGTGTAGAGTCTCTTTAGTTCACTCTGTTAGCCTTTCCCTCCCCGAGCGAAGGGTAAAAGCCCTCGTCATCCCCTCGTCCCCTTCCCTGTGGAGGCCTCGGTAAAATCCCCTGAATAATAAAGAGTTTAATATTCCGTCATTGTCAGTGGCTCTTTTTGTTTTTTTAAATTGTTAAATTCTGGTCCAGCAATCCTGAGGGAGCATGAGTTGAGGGCTAAAAGTTCTCCTTTTTTGTTTCAAAAAAAATAATAATAATAATAAAGAAGAGAGGAAAAAAAAAAAAGAAGAAATAAACGTCTTTATCGTCTCCAAAGCTGAGTCGCTTCGTCTCCTGCCCTCCAGCGGGAACGCGTTGGAAAATTCAAGGACGAAAAAAAAAAACCCCAACGTCCTCTTTTCCGTGAGTCTTTCTCTACGTATACATCCCTCGTTCTGGTTCCCTGTAGTCCCGCAGGCGTCTGTCCACTAGGGGGCGGAGTTTAGACACAGAGTCAACGCGGAGTCGACACTGGAAGACGAGACTCGGCTGCGAGCGACGGTCGCCTCTGGATGCTGAAAAGAAGAACGTCATCGTTTATATACAGTGCTAAGATGGAGATCTACTGTATATACAGGGCTGTGTGTGTGTGTGTGTGTGTGTGTGTGTGTTTTGAGAACCTGGTCTGTAGTTAGCTGTTGTGTTCTCGGGCCGGCTCCTCTGTGTGTGAGGAGGAGGACGAGATCCTCACGTTCCTCCTGAAGAGGCGGTCCAGCAGGCTGCGGCGCGGAGCCTCAGGAGGCTGAGCCCAGTCCAGGTCCGGGGAGCGCGTCCCCTGAGGCCCGAACACGTTAAGGTCACTAAAACACTCCGTCTCAATCATCTGCGACGGGAGACGAGAAAGACTTAACATGAGTGTGTGTTAACGAGTGTGTGTTAACAGTGACAAAGTTTACGGAGGTATTACGTAGGTATAATTCTTTTAGTTTCTACTGTAACTACAATCATTATAACCGATCATTTCTGGACCCAAATATTCATAATATATTAAAATATGCATGAAAATAATTATACAATATGTATTATATAAAACAATTTCTGAAAACATATCAAACGTTTACATTTATAATATACGAAAATCATGTTTTATATAGTAATATACATGTAAAATCATTTATATAAACAATATGCAATAAAATACATGTAGAAAATTGTATACAATATACTAGAATAAGTAATATGTCTTTTATTAGTACAGATATCTTAAAACTAAATGGTCAATAAATAATATATCAAAATACTTGTTTAATACGTATTCATTAAAAATAATATCTGAGAAAAATGTATCATTACAACAATAAGATATAAAATATTAAATATTTAAATAGGCATAATATAATAAAATGAGAACTAAATATAATTAAATATTATATAATTTAAAAGAAATATAATAATAAGCAATGAAAGAAATTGCTAATATTGCATTGTATAAATTCTACATACATTTTAGAGACATTTTTAAGCACCAAGATATAAGCCTACTTATTATTATTATTATTATTATTATTATTATTATTATTATTATCGAGAACCTAGCTCTACTGCTTGTGTGCTAGAGGAGAAGACAGAGAACCATCACTTCATGACCCTGCTGCTGGAGACGTCTCCATTGTCTCACTTCTCCGTTGCTGTGGTTGCTATGGTGACGTGAACGACTTCACGAGTGTCCAGTTGTCTTGTGAGTAAACACTACTAGCCAATCAGAGTGCAGGAGGCGGGATTTAAGATGAGGAAAGATATCAGAAGCCAGGAATTTTATGAGCACATGATTCACCCGTAACAGGACTTTTTAAGTGGAGTGCAAACACGACGCGGTCCAGTAGGCATTTGGGATTTAGATATCTACAACCTATAGGTCTACTGAATAATGTATTAATGCAATACAAAAAAAAACCACACACACACCTCATTCTGCCAGGGTATAGAGACGCTGCCAGTGGCAAACTTGGAGTAGAAATCGTTATCGGTTTGGTCCAGATTGACTCCTTTAACAGTGGAAAACTGCTCAATGTCCAACACGTCCTTACAGTATACTGCTCTCGGCTGGCGAGAGAGAGAGAGAGAGAGGGAGAGAGAGAGAACCAAATAAAAGAAAAAAACTGAATTAATATTAATTCTGTAACTTTAATACACTGAACACATAGGATGGAGTCTAATAAAGTGCAGAAGAAGAATCAGAATCTAGACAGGTGAATCAATCAGAGTCAGAGTCAGTATCTAGCCAAGTGAATCAGAGTCAGAGTGAGAATCTAGATTAGTTAATCAGAGTCAGAGTCAGAATCTAGCCAAGTGAATCAGAGTCAGAGTCAGAATGTGGCCAAGCAGAGTCAGAATCAGACACAGAGTCAGAATTTGGCCTGTGAAAATCAGAATAAGAATTTGGTCAAAGGGGAATCAGATTCAGAGTCAATATTTAGGCAAGGAGAATCAGACTCATTGGCAGAATTTGGCCAGAAAGAATTACAATTAGGCTCAGGGTTAAAATCTGGTCAATTGTGAAAAAGAATCTGACTCAGAGTCTGAATTTGACCACAGTGAATCAGAATTTGGCCTAAAAGTATCTGAATCAAAATCAGTGTGAATTTGGTCAAGGGATCAGACTCCGAGTCAGAATCAGAAGAGTCAGAAATGAATCGAGTCGAGTCCAAATCAGACTCAGAATTTGGCCGACGAGAATCAGAATCAGGCTCCGAGTCAGAATTTTGTCAAAGGAGAATCAGATTCGGATTCAGATTCCATACTTATGCGATGTTGGCTGAGGAGAATCAGAATCAAATTCAGGAATTAGGAATTACAATTAGATTAGATTCAAGAGTCAAAATGTGGTCAAAAGTGAACCAGGATCTGATTCAGAGTTCACGTGTGAATATGAGGAATTTGACTCGGATTAACTGCATGAACACTACAAAAAAGACAGCAAGGACATCACACGTGTGGAGGAATTAAACATTCACGAGAGCGTGTGAAAAAGATTATATACTGTACATGCGATTTAGACACGTGACTCACATCAGGCACAAAGGAAGGCTCCAGAATTCCAGCCTCCAGTCTCTTAAAGTTGATATTCTTGAAGAAGGGATGAGCTTTGACCTCCACCGCGCCCTCCGTCTTACAGCCTAGCCTCTGCTTAGGGTCTTTTGCTAAAAGCTGCACACACACACACACACACATACACACACATTAGCAATAGATGCAACAAAATCAGTTGTGACACAACACTCAGGTAGTGTGTGTGTGTGTGTGTGTGTGTGTGTGTGTGTGTTATATGTGTGTGTCCTCACCATCCTGCAGATGGCTTTGGTGTCTTCTGTAAACTTGTCGCTGTACTCCTCCTCCTCCTCCTGCACTCGTTTCTCCACTTCCTCCCTCTTCACTCGTTCTTTGCGGGCACGGAAAGGCGAGCGGCCCGCCGTCATCTCGTAGATCAGACAGCCCAGACCCCACCAATCAGGGCTCATGCTGTAGCGCTCATTATTGATCACCTCTGGAGCTGCGGATAAATCAGCAAACTGTCAGCAAACTCATCTCATCGTACAGTGTGTGTGTGTGTGTGTGTGTGTGTGTGTGTGTGGGTGGGTGGGTGGGATTTTAACACTGTCTATGAAAACTGATTCGAAGTCTAATACAATTTAAATTCAATGCTTTGTCAAGTTTTTCATTGTCCGCCAAATACTGATTCTGATTCTTTCCGACCAAATATTGATTCTTTTCAGCCAAATACTGATTCTGATTCTTTTCGAACAAATCCTGATTCTGATTCTTTTCGACCAAATACTGATTCTTTTCAGCCAAATACTGATTCTGATTCTTTTCGACCAAATCCTGATTCTGACTCTTTTCGGCCAAATATTGATTCTTTTCGACGAAATATTGATTCTTTTCAGCCAAATATTGATTCTGATTCTTTTCAACCAAATATTGATTCTGATTCTTTTCGACTAAATACTGATTCTGATTCTTTTGTCAATCCAGATCTATTTGTTTGGGTTCTGATTCTTTTGGCCAGATTCTGATTGCATTTGAAGAAATTCTGATTCTTGTCGTGACACGAGTCAGATATGACACGTAAGTCAGATATTTTGCACTTAATGACTGTGATCATTTTAGGGATGCGAAAATCTAAAAATGTGAAAATTTTTGACATATTGAGTGACATTCCTGATCAGCAAACCAAAAAGTGTGTGTATGTGTGTGTGTCTGTAAACGAGGCAGAGGAGAATAAAGAGTGTGTGAGTGTGTGATTAAATGTTAGATGATAACGTACCCATGTAGCCCACAGTACCGACTCGGCCTCTTATCGGCTCACCATCAGGCACTTTGATGGCCAGCCCCAGGTCTGAGATCCGGATGTGGCCTACACACACACACACACACACAGGGATCAGTAACACACACACGCACACACACACGCACCTGTATCTGTGATAGTAATGTAACTACTTACCGTTATCGTCTAATAGAATGTTCTCCGGTTTTAAATCCCTGACGAAAGACACACACACACACACACACACACACACACACACACGAGTGAAAAACAGTTTCTGCAGCAGGATAATTGGATAACTCTTTCTTGGAGTTACTGGACACTGATTTGTTCCTTCTTTTACATGATTGGATGATGATTTTTGCTTGCTAGTACATGATTGGATGATGATTTTTGCTTGCTAGTACATGATTGGATGATGAGTTGTAGGCATTAGTCTGACAGGTTGATGTTTACATGTACGGTTTTCAGATGATTGGATGATGATTTTTCGGTGGGGGTCTGATGCGGGTCTGATTAGAGTTTTTTTATTGGCTTTTAACTTTTTTCAGGCTTTCACACATGACTGGATGATGATTTAGACCGGCATTTCAGTGACTGGATGTTGTTTTTTCAGGCCTCCGGATGACTGGGTGATGATTTTTGATTCAAGTTGAACTTGGATGATGATTTTTTGGTAGAAATTCATGTGATTAGATGATTGTGTTGTGTGGGGTTTTTGCATTATTGATCAGTTTACATGATTTGATGATGACCCTTGCAGATGTGTGTGTGTGTGTGTGTGTGTGTGCGCTCACCTGTAGACGATGGACTCTTGGTGCAGGTGCTCGAGACCGCAGCAGATCTCGGCAGCGTAGAACTGCACGCGCTCCTTCTCGAAGCCCGGAGTTCCCATGTTGTAGATGTGGAACTTCAGATCTCCTCCGTTCATGATGGTCAGCACCAGACACAGAGCGTCTTTGGTTTCGTACGCGTACGCTAAACTCACCTGCAGCATGAGGGCTGGGGTTAGAGCGAGGGCGAGGGCGAGAGAGAGAGAGAGAGAGAGAGAGAGATAAACTGAGAGAAGAGGAAACGTACCACGAATCTGCTGTTCACTTTCTCCAGGATCTGTTTCTCGTTCAGCGCCATGGACTCGCCCTTCCTCTTCTTTATCCTCTTCTTCTCCAGCTTCTTACAGGCGTACATCTTCCCCGTCGCCCTCACCTGACACGCACACACCTGTACACACACACACACACACACACACACCAAAATAACACACAATCAGTTACACATTATCACTAACAAACACACACACACCAAAATAACACACAATCAGTTACACATTATCACTAACACACACACACACACACACACACACACAGGTCCTCACCTCTCCAAAGCCTCCCTTCCCCAACACTCTGTACTGCCGAAATGTGTCTTTAGTAACCGGCTGCCTGCAATCACACACACACACACACACACACACACACATTATATACATATTATACACACATTATACACAGCTTAAACACTTATAAATAAATAATAAACATGAACTGAAGAATGAATAGACCTAAGACAAAAAAAAAAGAAAATAATGAAAAGACGAATAAAGACAGGATGGAGAGAGGAAAGAGGTATAATGAGAGGAAAAAAGAATGAAAGAAAACAAAGGAAGGAAAGAAAGCCAGACCCTGAGAGAAATAATGAGTGAGAGAGATGAACAGATGGACAGAAGAGCGGTAAAGAGAGAGATAAAGAGACAGAGAGAGAGAGATAGAGATAGAGAGAGAGAGAGAGATAGAATGAGAGAGAGAGAGAGATAAAGAGAGAGATAAAGACAGAGGGATAGAGAGAGAATTAAAGAAAGAGAGATAGAGAGAGAGATAAAGAAAGACAGATAGATAGAGATAAAGAGAGAGATAGAGAGATAAAAAAGAGATAGAGAGAGAGAGAGAGAGAGAGAGAGAGAGAGAGAGAGAGAGAGAAAGTCCAGCTACAGACCTTTCCAGCATTTTCCACTGGATAAAGCGGTCGAAGTACATGCTGTTCTGGTAATCAGAGAACGGAGCTCCACTCAGGTACTCATGCAGAGCCCTAAAACACACAGGAGAACACACAGGAGAACCCTGAGTACAGAACACAGGAGAACACACAGGAGAACCCTGAGTACAGAACACAGGAGAACACACAGGAGAACCCTGAGTACAGGAGAACACCTGTTAACACCTCACTAACACACGAACCTCCTGCTAACACCATCAATCACTTGTAAGAATCTGGAGGAGGTGCATTAGCTACATCTCCACTGATACACAGTGTGTCTGTATGTGTGTGTGTGTGTGTGTGTGGGAGTGTGTATGTGTGTGTGTGTGTGTGTGTGTGTGTGTGTGTGTTCATACTTGCGGCAATCGCTGAAGATCTCTTTGCAGGGACTCAGCTCAAGGTTCTCTCTGCAGGGTTCGGCAAGAACCTCCAACACATCCACACACTCCGGGGACTGCAACACACACAATTTGTTTCTCTTTTTAACACATTAACACATGTTTATACATCATCTCATTCACTGAGTAATTCACACACACACACACACACACACACACACACACAGACACACACACACACACACCTGCTTGGTGAGGAACTTCTTGATGATCTGGTCTCCTCGACTCTTCCTTTTCTCGTCCGGAGTCACCTCGTAGTCCTCCTAAAGGGCACGAGGTGACACCGTTACCATAATGATGACCTCTGACACTCACTCAGGAGCCCACCTTCATCATCACCTTCATCACAACCATCATCATCATCACCTTAACCATCACCTTCATCATCATCATCATCAACTTCATCATCACCCTTCATCAACACCATCACCTTCATCATCATCATCATCAACTTCATCATCAGCTTCATCAACACCATCACCTTCATCATCATCATCACCTTCATCATCATCATCACCTTCATCATCATCATCATCACCATCAACTTCATCATCACCTTCATCACAACCATCATCATCATCACCTTAACCATCACCTTCATCATCATCATCATCAACTTCATCATCAGCTTCATCAACACCATCACCTTCATCATCATCATCATCACCATGAACTTCATCATCACCTTCATCACAACCATCCTCATCATCACCTTAACCATCACCTTCATCATCATCATCATCAACTTCATCATCACCCTTCATCAACACCATCACCTTCATCATCATCATCATCAACTTCATCATCAGCTTCATCACCACCATCACCTTCATCATCATCATCAACTTCATCATCACCCTTCATCACCACCATCACCTTCATCATCATCATCAACTTCATCATCACCCTTCATCACCACCATCACCTTCATCATCATCATCATCAACTTCATCAACACCATCACCTTCATCATCATCATCATCATCAACTTCATCACCCTTCATCAACACCATCACCTTCATCATCATCATCAACACCATCACCTTCATCATCATCATCAACTTCATCATCACCCTTCATCAACACCATCACCTTCATCATCATCATCATCATCAACTTCATCATCACCCTTCATCAACACCATCACCTTCATCATCATCATCATCACCATCAACTTCATCAACACCATCACCTTCATCATCATCATCAACTTCATCACCCTTCATCAACACCATCACCTTCATCATCATCATCATCACCCTTCATCAACACCATCACCTTCATCATCATCATCATCACCATCAACTTCATCATCACCTTCATCAACACCATCACCTTCATCATCATCATCAACTTCATCATCACCCTTCATCAACACCATCACCTTCATCATCATCATCATCATCAACTTCATCATCACCCTTCATCAACACCATCACCTTCATCATCATCATCATCATCAACTTCTTCATCACCCTTCATCAACACCATCACCTTCATCATCATCATCAACTTCATCATCATCACCTTCATCATCATCATCATCAACTTCATCATCACCTTCATCACAACCATCATCATCATCACCTTAACCATCACCTTCATCATCATCATCATCAACTTCATCATCACCCTTCAACACCATCACCTTCATCATCATCATCATCAACTTCATCATCACCCTTCAACAACACCATCACCTTCATCATCATCATCAACTTCATCATCACCCTTCATCAACACCATCACCTTCATCATCATCATCATCAACTTCATCAACACCATCACCTTCATCATCATCATCATCACCATGAACTTCATCACCTTCATCACAACCATCATCATCATCACCTTAACCATCACCTTCATCATCATCAACTTCATCATCACCCTTCATCAACACCATCACCTTCATCATCATCATCATCACCATGAACTTCATCATCACCCTTCATCACCACCATCACCTCATCATCATCATCACCACCACCTTCATAATCATCATCATCATCACCACCACCTTCATAATCATCATCATCAGTTTCATCACCTTCATCATCATCACCACCATCACCTTCATCATCATCATCACCTTCACCATCACCTTCATCATCATCATCATCACCTTCAAGATCACCTTCATCATCATCACCATCACCTTTATCATCACCTTCATCACCACCATCACCTTCATAATCATCACCATCAACTTCATCATCACCACCATCACCTTCATCATCATCATCATCATCACCTTCATCATCATCACACCATCACCTTCACCATCACCTTCATCACCTTCATCATCATCACCTTCATCACCATCACCATTATCATCACCTTCATCACCACCATCACTTTCATCATCACCTTCACCATCACCTTCATCACCATCATCTCCACCATTACCTTCATCATCACCACCATCACCTTCATCATCACCACCATCACCTTCATCATCACCTTCATCATCACCATTACCTTCATCATCATCATCACCACCTTCATCACCATCATCACCACCATTACCTTCATCATCACCACCATCACCTTCATCATCACCTTCATCATCACCATTACCTTCATCATCATGATCACCTTCATCACCATCATCACCACCATTACCTTCATCATCACCACCATCACCTTCATCATCACCATTACCTTCATCATCACCATTACCTTCATCACCACCATAACCTCTTCACCATCATCATCATCATCACTACCTTTATCATAGGGGGGATAGGGGGTGTGGTTTGGGACATGACCACAGTGGGCTGGAGAAGTCTGTGATAGTACTTAATGAACAAAATCCACCATGTTCCCTTTATTAGTGTACTACATACTAGTGTACATGATTCTGTAGTGTAGGGTATAGAGTGTAGGGTATAAGATGTAGGGTATAGAGTGTAGGGTACAGGGTGTAGGGTATAGGGTGTAGGGTATAGAGTGTAGGATATAGAGTGTAGGGTGTAGGGTATAAGGTGTAGGGTATAGGGTGTAGGGTATAGAGTGTAGGGTATAAGGTGTAGGGTATAGGGTGTAGGGTATAGAGTGTAGGGTATAGAGTGTAGGGTGTAGGGTATAAGGTGTAGGGTATAGAATGTAGGGTATAGGGTGTAGGTATTGAGTGTAGGGTATAGAGTATAGGGTATAGGGTATAGAGTGTAGGGTGTAGGGTATAGAGTGTAGGGTATAGAGTGTAGGGTATAGGGTGTAGGGTATAGGGTGAAGGGTATAGGGTGTAGGGTATAGGGTGTAGGGTATAGGGTGAAGGGTATAGGGTGAAGGGTATAGGGTGAGATTTAGAATACAGCTTCTATGTAGACAAAATACTAAATCACAACACAGCGATAGCAGTGCCATTACTTTTAATCCTCATTACAACAATAAGAATACATTTTATGATCAGGGCAGGGCTTAGGGGTATCGGCCAATCAGAGTGTTCCTCTCTCAGGTATGACGAAGAGCGCCACCTGGAGTGTGTTAGCATACGAGTGTTAACACTTGTGTTTCATTCATGAAGGAGCAGCAGCTATGGTTATACAACATGTGTGTGTGTGTGTGTGTGTGTGTATACACTCTCCTCAACACCGTCACACTCAACAGATCCCGTTATGCAACACTCTTCACCCGACCACCTGCCACACACACACACTCACTCACACACACAAACACACACACACACACACACACACACACACACACACACACTTCCACTACATACCTACGCTCTTATTTCCATCTACAGAAAGTGTTGCATAACAACATACACTAAACCACACGTGTACACACACACACACACACACACACAAGCATATGCTTCATGAAGCCTGTGGTGTGTGACCTCTGGTTGCTAGGTAACCAGGCCGTCAACACGGCAGGATTCTGCGGAGGCCTGGAGAGCCACAGCACGGGGCGGCAGCGTCACACACACATTGCACGTCATTACATAGCGGGAGCGTGTGTATGTGTGTGTGTGTGTGTATGTATGTGTGTGTGTGTGAGTGTGCATGTGTGTATGTGTGTGTGAGTGTGCGTGTGTGTGTGAGGGGAGAGCTGGAATGTTTTCCGTTCCGCTTAACACTCCACCATACACTCGACTAAAAAAAGGGCAGGAGGAATCGAAAGGAAAGAACGCCACGACTCTCTCTCTCTCTCTCTCTCTCTCTCTCACACACACACACACACACATTCCTAATGCCACACGTCTAAATGGAATTATTTTTCTGCCAGAAGCAATCATATTTTAATACCACATGCTTTCATCAATCATAAAAGACTGTTTTAAGTTTTACGTCATGTTACTTACGCTTTTATTAACCTGGAACTTTTTTCATTATTTAAATAACACGGCCGCCGTCGGCCAATCAGCTTTCAGCGGGCATTTGACAGCATTATCACTGATCTATCATCACAAAACTTTAATTGTATGTCCTTCTAAGCGTGTAGTAGCCTAAGCAACTGTTCAAGAATGGGCCACTAGGGGGCAATATTTACACATTAAATTAGTTGTTTAAGCTCCACCCACACAGTTCTCTGGCACTTTCCTTGTCCAGTCAAACCTCTTCAGCCCCGCCCAAATATTTCTGTCTTTGTATCCCCTTTAACTCATGCTGTAAAATTGGCCCCACCTCCATGGTTCTCTGGAGCCATCCACCTGGCCCCGCCCCATAGATCTCAGGTGGCGTCAACATCACCCTGCTTCCATGTCTCTCTTGAGCGCTCCTTATGCCCACACCACCGAGTTTCTCCTTATAGCCCCGCCCACTGTTTTCTTGAGCAGTCCATGTAGCCCCGCCCACTCTAGCATGTAGAAGTCTTGTTGATTCAGACACCGTAAGGGCGCAGCAATGGTGGAAACGAGACAGAACCGCTGCAAACATCAACTTCAAATGTGTTAAGGTGTTAATAAAACTAATGAAATACACCGTAATTACACTTAGCATCGACCGCTAACCGAATGTCCTTGGTTTCTGTCATATTCACAAACATCAACACTGCAACAAATAGCAAATAACCACTCATATTTGTGAGCGTGTGTGTGTGTGTGTGACAGAGAGAGAGAGAGAGGGAGAGGGAGAGAGGAAGAGATAAGATCAGTCTAATCTATCTCTGCTGACCGGACACACACACACACACACACACAGAGAGAGAGAGAGAGAGAGAGAGATTGAGAGTGAGAGAGAGAGAGATAGAGAGAGAACGAGAGAGCGAGAGAGAGAGAAGACACCCAGCGTTGTCTCAGTTAAGATCCTGCCAGTCTCTGACGTCAAAAGGGGCCTCAGAAACCCCCTAGGCTCATTCCTTATGGTGTCTACACACACACACACACACACACCATAATTATAGAATGCATGCATGCCTTACATGCATACACACTCTTCTCCTTTCTACAGTACGGAAAAAAAAAACCCTCAAGGATCCTCAAGAATCCCAAAATGGACAAGAATCTCTAAATGCTAAAAGCTACATATTAGCATGTGTGCGAAAGCGTTCATGCTATTAGCACGCTAAGATGAAGAAATGCTAGCCGTTCGGGTGAGATTTAACTTCACTAGAATAAAAATTAATAATTAAAACAGTCTAAGTAACAAAAATGTTAAAAAAGCCTGGATGCTGAGACAACCCAAGCTAACAAATCTTCCGTCGTATTTATCGCGCACACAGTCTTACAGGACCATTTTAGCTGAAAATGAAACATCCACAACATCCCTCCTATAATGCAAATTCACCGTTTGTTAAAGTTGTGAGAACACTGTTGCTAAGCAACTGGGAAACATGAATCTGAGCACAAACTAGCTAATGACAGAGGCTAAAAATATAGCTAGATACGGTTTTTTATTGTAGAACAGTACAAAGCGAGATGGACGATGAAAATGACACAACAGTGCTGAGAAAAGTATAATTTACACCAGATGTGTTAGAAAATTGCCACAAAAAAGCAGTTGTGAATACCAGAAGATGGAAAATATTTGGAGATTTCCATTAATAGTTAGCTACTTTAGCCTTGTAGCGCCAGCTAAGGTGATTTTTCAATGCTGCAGAGGCAGAATGACGATAAAAATGAATCAAAAGTGTAGAGAACGTCAACTTTTACCTCAGATGTGTTGATAGATTGCTAAAAAATTCATGTGGGGCTAAAATAAAACACACTGCAATTACATTTAGCATTAGGTGCTAACCTAACCGCCGAAGCTGGTCGAGAAATGAAAAATGTGTCACAACAAGCTGGAAAATTTCAGTGAACGACACAAAAGAGCCTGGTTAATGTAGAATTCCCATAAACACAGTGAGACAGAAGCATAATTGACTTAGCATTAGATCCTGCTGGAAGATAAATACATAAATACAGACTTTTACTGCTATTTAACAACATAATGTATTGATGTAGAGATTATCGATGCTTGATAGTGTCGCTGGATACAAGAATACAAAGAATTGTCCGAGCACGGTAAATAGTTTGGGATTTGCTATCACTTGTTAGCTACGGTAGCGTCGTAGCGCCAATGGAAAGTCACGGTGACAATAAAAATTAGTCAGAAGTGTCGAGAACGTCAACTTTTACCTCAGATATGTTGATAGATTGCAAAAAAAAGACCGTATGACAAAAAAAAATACACTCTAATTATTATACTTAGCATTAACTGTTAATCTTTAATGTTGAGAAACCAATTTTCAGTCACAGCTTGTGAACTCGTAGCTGGAATTATTTTCTGAATAAGATAAAGAGTAAAATTATTCCAGCATTGCAATGTTTAGTTGCAAATGGACAATTTAGCTAGCTGTTAGCAAGCGCACATATTCACTACGTCTGGTGGGTTTGTCTTTCAAATCCAGACACATTAGCTATTTGCGTTTGGTCTTCACGTGTAGACTGAGGTTTGAGGGGGTTTCTGAGAATCGAAGAGGGGTAATGAGTGTGTGGTTTTTAGACAGAACACACAACGTCTTCTTTCACCCTGACCACATGAGCGTCTGTGTGTGTTCGAGACTCCGTCTGAGATTGATGTGGGAGGACAACTGTGGGAGTAATATCCGGTGACGAGACCACGGTGGTCCCCTCTGGACTCCAGAGGACCACAAGGACCGGTGTTAAGCTAGCTAATATTTAGCTACAACTGTAATATCTAATAGCTACCCATTTTAATGCCTTGTTTTATGGAGCTAGCTAACACACTGACAGTTTTGACTGAACCTGGCTTTTTAATAAGCTAGCTAGCTTATTTTAGACACACCAAAAACACAAGCTAGCTAGCTTTAGTGAGCACAGTTTTTAATGTTTAAAAAATATAAACCATGTGACCTTATACCATGTGACCTTTATATAAAATGTAAATTACCACATGGTTGATTTTAGCTAATGGACTGACGTAATAATACAATTTACGCAACACAAAAAAAGTCCAATCACCAACCTGAACAAAACGTAGCCCAATCCAACGGAAAAAAAAAAGAACATGTTGCGATGTTGAAACTTCAGTAGCATTAGTGGTTGTTTTTTTTTGGAATGTTGGATATTTTTTTATCTCCAAAAATGAACCCTTCTAGACAAAAGACTAAAAAGTCAGCAAACAATAGCTCTCATTTAAAAGTTTTTTTTTTTTTTTGCCATTTCTGTTTAAAGATTTAAACTTTGGTTAATGTTAGAGGTATAAAAAAAAAACATGACCGGTACCCTGCTGAAAAAACATAGAAACCATCATGGAAATTCTAATGGTTTCCACTACAAATAAAATGACAAACCATCAGCTAACCATTAAAAACATTACCATTATTGGTCCTTAATGATATCCACTAGACATGACATGCCACCAATAAAAGCCAACAAACCAGTAGAGCCCACAGGGACCATTACAGTTTCCATTAAAACCAATACAATTCCCATTATATCCATTAAAACCATTACAAATTCTATGAGGGGTTCTACTGGGGTTTTTTTCAGCAGGGAAAGAAAAATGTAAGCTATTTTACCTGAAAAATATGGACTCAATAATCACCTGAACTATGCTAATTTAACCAAAATGAACCGTTTTTTAAATAAATCATGGCCACTATTGATCAAAACATCCACCGAAAGCTGGAACCTTTCCGTTTTCTGCAGCCGCTTTCCTTATTGTGCCGTTTTTGAAGTATTTGTTCGGGAAAGGGTTAACGGAGGCAGCTGGTGAAGAGCTCTTGACCTGAACTTGAAGTGAACTTGAAGAGTTTGTTTGTCAGACAGAAATGAAGGCTAAACCTGAAGCACTTTTATTAGAGAATCAGCCTACAGGCTAAACTTTTAATTTAGACTGTAGTTTATTGCCCAAGTTAAGTCCCCAAAGTTCAGCTTAAGTTCAGAGCTAAAGGTCTTCAGCTCCCAGTGCGATGAACCTCGCTTCCCCAGACTCTGAGATTAAATTTTTTTCGTGGAATCTGAATAAAAGGAAGGACCAGCTCTATCGGGTGGATATTTAACTAACGGAAATAATGGACAGGAAGTGACAAATTGCCTTGTGAGGACTTTGTGTGTGTCAGTTCAAATACTCATATAAAGTTATGTTATGTGGAATGTTCTATTTCAGAGGGGTTTTTGTAAGCGTGTGTGTGTGTGTGTGTGTGTGTGCGTGTGTGCGTGTATACCATGGCGTCCAGCAGATGAATGCATCTCAGCAGCTCTGGTCTGGTCTCACAGTAGAGGCGAAACAGCAGTCTCCCTATGGGCTGTTTCTCACACAGGCTGAAGTAATCCCTGTCTGAAACACACACACACACACACACAGGACTTAATTAATCCACAACTCAGTACCCTATTATGTGTACTATGTACCATTACTGAAGCTAAATTGTTTAACGTCAATAGCATTAAAGTGTGTATCAGTACTGAAGGGACAGAGTGTAACAGTACTGAAGGTAAAGTGTGTAACAGTATTGAAGGTAAAGTGTGTAACAGTACTTAAGGGAAAGAGTGTAAAGTTGCTGAAGGTAGAGTGTGTAACAGT
>NC_071259.1:712791-715291 GCF_023375685.1 Ictalurus furcatus | reverse complement strand
CTGTAATGTTTTAATTTAATTTACTAAAAATAATAATAATAATAACCAAAAATGTAGCTTTTACAACATAGTAAAACTTTACTGCACATGGAACACATTTTTCTTTTTATTAAATGTTACTATGATACCGTTTTAAATCAAGTTCATCTCATAACATGAAGTTTAAATGCAAAACTAAAATGTCACCTAATCATAAGAATATTTCATCTGGTCTAATCTAATTATTTTGATTGATATTTTTCATTTCTAAATTACGTACGTTTTTTTTTTTTTCTCATTTACATTTTGCTTACAAATAAATTAAATATAATCATTTAATGTTTTACAGTAGTGAAATGAAACGAATTAAATTCATATTTACTCTGCCTACAAATAAATAGAACGTTTACTTAAAAATTGTTTTGTACTTTTTAAATGTATTTAATTGCAATTATTATTATTATTATTATTATTATTATTATTATTATTATTATTATTTGCTTAAGATTGCTTAAGATTGTACAAATAAATGAAATTAATTGACATTTTACCTTTTACTTAACTCCATCCATCTCTGACACATTGGATGAATTTTCCCTCAACTAGAATTAAATATAATATTTACTTTCATTGCAAATAAAGTGGAATAAGCACAACATTTTAAATCATAAAGTCTACTTATTTAAAAATGTTTACCATTTAATTGATTACTAGTATTCTATCGTTACATTTAATTATTTATTTCGTTAATAGTTAATATTAAATATAAACATGCTAAATCTATAAATATACTAATATACTAGAAATATACTAGTATACTATATATATATATATATATATATATATATATATATATACGCACACAGTGGATATAAAAAGTCTATACACCCCGGTTACAAAGCCTTTACAGGGTCTTACTGTCGAAAGGAATCGATCAGGAGAGGGGTCCAAAAACTCCAAAACATTAGATGTACCACGGAACACCGTGAAGGCCATCATCAAGAAGTGGAGAAAATGGAGCAGCACAGTGACATCATCAAGAACAGGACGTCCCTCCAAAATGTATAAAAGGACAAGACAAAAACGTACCAGGGAGGCTACCGAGAGACCAAAGGCAACGTTAAAGGAGCTGCAGGAACATCTGACGAGTACTGATTACTCTCTGCATGTGACAAGCTCTCGTATTCTTCACATCTGGGTGACGGGGCAGGGCGGCTAGACGGACGCCCTTTCTCACAAAAAACATATAAGCTCAAATAAATCACCCCAAACAGCACATCAGCAAAAGAACACTATCCCCACGGTGAAGCACGGTGGTGGCAGCATCTTGCTTTAGGTTCTTTAGTTGTTCAGCTAGAACTGGGGTTTTATCAAAGTGGAGGGAATCATGAATATCTACAAATACCAGTGGATTTTAGTGCAAAACCTTCAGGTGTCTGCGAGTAAACTGAAGATGAAAAGGAATTTCACCTCTCAGCACGATAATGACCCGAAGCATACATCCACATCAACAAAGGAACGGCTTAACCACGAGGAGATCAATGGTTTTGAATGGCCCAGCCAGATCCCAGACCTGAATCCAACTGAATGTCTGAGGGGTGACCTGAAGCAGGGTGTGCACAGGAGACGCCCTCACAAGCTGATGGATCTAGAACGGGTTGTTCTTGGTCAAGAAGTCAAGATGTGCCACGCTGATCGACTGGGTGGTGTAATAACATCAAAAGGTGCTTCGACTAAGTATTACTTCAGGGGTGTGTAAACTTATGCAGCCAGGTTATTGTGGTTTTTTTTTATTTTTTACGATCGTTTTTCACTTTATTTTTATACGCTGTAATTTCACACTGAGGGGGAAAAAGTTCTGACAGGATTTATCTTAGGTTCACAAAAACCTGCCATTTTAACAGGGTGTGTAGACTTTTTATATCCTCTGTACCAACGTACTACAAATATACCATATATATATATACTATAAACGTACTATAAATATACTATAAATATATACGAATATACGGATATACTACAATTTAAATAGTATTTATAACAAATAAAAGAAATGTAAATAAGCAGAGTCACTTCAGTAAGAACTGAAGGGGTTGATTTTTGATTTTTTATATTTTCTGCCCACAGTGTGAATAGTGTGTGTGTGTGTGTGTGTGTGTGTGTGTGTGTGTGTGTGTGAGAAAGAGAGATTCTCCTTGCTCAGTGACGTACAGCGGGAACCTCCACTAATCCACCTCATCTTTCATCTTTATTAATAACATCACGGCGGCACAGACCGCAATAAGCTCCTCCTGGAAAGTCAACATTACACACACACACACACACACACACACACTATACGTACACACACATGCAATGAGAAGGGGACAAAGTCTGTAACAATGCGGGTGCTCCAGAACGGCATTTACTCTTGGCAAACCCAGTGTGTGTGTGTGTGTGTGTGTGTGTGTGTTTGAGAGCGAGTGTGAGATCATTTCATTGTCATCTGTAACAAAATGAGGCAGGATCTCGTCCAAGAATC
>NC_071259.1:700291-710291 GCF_023375685.1 Ictalurus furcatus | reverse complement strand
ACACACACACAGCATCACAATCTTAGTTATAAACCTTAGGCACGTGCCCATAATCCTTTATACTTTACATCGCAATAGGGCATCAAAAGCTCACTAAATTGAACTGTAACGGAAACAACTTGTGGAAAGCTACAAGCAGGAGTAAGACTGTTAGCATGTTAGCAACAAGACCTGTGTAAACGTTAGAATTTAGCTCTTAGTTATGCTACATCGCTAGCTAAATAGCAAGTTGTGCGCACTGTCAACAAACACCAGTGTACTGTAAGAGGCGACTCATTGACGCTTCTCTTTTTTTCACCTTGAGCTTTAAGCTAGCTAGCACTGCTTCTGCCCAGGTTGCAAACGTTACGCTAACTAGCTTGATTTAATTGTAGTGGTGATTTATAAACACAAACGAGACGTAAAACTGTTCTAAGAGATCATTAACACGTGAATGCGGTCATTATGGGATAGAATTAGCTCTTGGCTAACTAAAACTGACTGAAACAGCTAGCGATCTAACTAGCTAATTACGTTAGCTGGTCAAATATGACTCTAACAAGGCTGCTATCTTTCGAGTACTTTACGTTTTATGGGCTTTTTATTCTGCAAAACAATCACACACACACACACACACACACACAGGTATGAATAGGTTATTATTATTTATTTTCCGGCCAAGGCAGATGTAAATGCTGGGGTGTAATCTAAGGAAAACAGGCCTCGCTGTAAAGAATGGCCATTTGTCTGATTCTGGGAAGCCGTTAGCATACTTCCCCCTCGATGACGAGCGTGTCGTGTAAACTGCACGGCTTGTAAACGGCAATGTTAAACACTGTGGTTACTTTTGTCCAGAGGACACACACACACACACACACACACACTGCGGTGGTTCCATAAAAAAACAAAATAAAAATAAAAAACAGAAACACTTCAGGTGATGTTCTTTTAAACAACCTGAGAGAGTTCAGTTTTATTCTATCTCTCTCGCTCACACTCTCTCATACACACACATATAGTTACCTCAGGTGCCCTAAAAGCAACAGCCTAGCTTGCTAGTTTAGCTAGAATGTAGCTTCTTTAGCCAAGAAGAAACTGAAGAGATTCATTAGCTAATCGATTAGCTTCTCTCTCTCTCTCTCTCTCTCTCTCTCTCTCTTTTTTAAATATTACCCATGAAATGTGTCACTTTTAAAAGGTTTTAAGTAAAACTGGTTCTAGGAGGCATTAAAATTAGTCAATAACCAACATTAAGGTTTTTGCTAACTGTTTTAGGTCTTGTACAGAAGAGAACTGCTAACAAGAGCTAGCAAACAAACGGTTGTTGCGCACACTTAAGACTAGCTAGCTAAATGTAGCTAAGTGTAGGAATGACTTAAACCCAGCTATATTTACACAAGCAGTGACAAGAAACGAGAAAATATTAGCTAAAAACAAACAAATGCTAGCTAGCAAGTTATATAGTGTAGGCTCTTCGTCAGGTTGTGTCATGTTAGATAGCAGCGTTTGTTCAAGCTAAATGTGCTAATCAAAACAGTAAGAAAGTTAACATTATTTTTGGTTTTGACAAGGATAACTAGCTAAATACTCATGCTAGTCATGTTACGTTAGCTAGATGCATTTAACCCACCGGCTGGCTGTCGGATATATATATATATATATATATATATATATATATATATATATATATATATATACATTATATATATATACATTAAAATACACTATATATACATTAAAATAAAATAATAATTTTATGCTAGCTAGAAAGTTACATATGCTCTTTGTCAAGTTGTGTCATGCTAGCTAGCATTGTTTGCTCAAGCTAAAACTGATCATCAAAAGAGTAAAGTAAAACGTTTGCAACAAAAGACATTCGTAAACATGGTTTTCTCCCTTAAATTTTTTTTAATGAAATAAAAATAATTAGCTAATCAAAAGATTAAAGAAATATATATGCTATATGAGACACTTCCATTTGTAAAGGTGAGCTAGCTAAATAACAAACTATCAGAACACACGTAGCACTAGTCAATTTTTGGTGGCTAGCTACTTAAATACATCTAACAAAACATGATGAGCATGTTTACTGCTAGTCGATTATTTAGCTAGCTAACTAACGTTAGCTAAGAAAACATTATCTACGTGACACTTCACTTGTTTTAGCGCTTGACTTTATAGCTAGCTAAAAAGCAAGTTACACACTCGGCGCTAGTCATGTTTTGTCGGCTAGACTCTGAAAGTCTGGTAATCCAAAAATGGTAGCTAATACACAGAACGATTAAAATCTGTATATTTTTTACTTCAAAGTTTTCATAAAATTTATGAAACGTACAAAAGAAACCGCACAATGTCGTGAGCCGGTTCTGTCGCTCGCCACATGTAAAGCAGCCGCTCCACCTCTGACGTCAGAGCTCGGGGAGATTTGCTAGTAAAACCTCCGAGTGAGGTTAGTGTTTATTTTACAGCCCACCATCACAGCGAGGCTCGCTAACACACACTAACACAGGCTAACGCGCGTGCTTACGCATGCTAGCACAAGTGTGGGCTTGTAAAAAAAACAACAAAGGTATCTCGACTACCTGTGTCAAGGAAAAACAAACGGGCTCTAAACTTAGCGCCTTTCCAGCTCGTGTGCTTATGTGTTTAAGGCTGTGTGTGTATGTGTGTGTGTGTGTGTGTGTGTGTGGCAGGATGTGCCGCCTGTTCCAAAGGTGAAGGCCGGACTATGCAAGGAAGCGTCGGATCACAATTAAACAAAAAGACCTGTGTGTGTACGTCATGCTAGCGTCTCATATCACAATAAACCGCTAGCAGCTGACATTTAACCACGCCTCACGATATCTTGTGGCTACGTGCTAGCTTTTAGCTTAAACATTGACGCAAAAGAGCCCTAACATAGTTTGCTAGCACTAACAAACCAGCTAGCAAGCTACAAACGCCACCTGTCATGCTGTGCTATGCTAGCCAAACTGTTAATTAAAACAGTAAACATGAGATTTGTCATTTTAGACATATCGTTAACAGCTAACTAGCAAGCCGCATACAGTGCCGTTAAATTAGCTAGCGTATAGCGATATGAAATATCAGTTATCTTCATATTAAAGTTGAAGAGACCAGCAACGAAGTTTATAAAACAAATGCTAGCTAGCAAGTTACATGCGGGTGTTGTCAGTTTGCGTTGATTTGGCTAGCTAGTTTAATCATGACAATTTTAGCCACACGACACAGTTGTAAACGTTTCTTTCTTTTATTTTAATAGGGTTAGGGCTTGACCAGCTTGGCTAGCCAGCTAACTAGCGGTTCCTGCTTACATTAGCAAGCTAAATTTAGCCCTAGCAACAAGTTCTGGTTTTCTATTAACTTAAACATGACACTTTGTTAATCCAAATAGCTTTTAAAATGTTATCTACTAGTCACAGTTGTAAAGGATAGCCAGCTAGCTAGCTCAGTAAATAACGATCAAGTCACCTGCACTTGCATGTTACATTAGCTAGGTCGATTTAGCAACAGGTTATGGCTTGTGAAATTTTAATATTGGCGCACGCTTACTTCCGATGAATGTAAAAAAAGGTACTAGAATCTAAAAGCGCTAATGAGGAGGGGCTAAAAAAAAAAAGAAGCACCAAATCCAAGTCTAAAGTCCAAGTTTCCTGAAATCTGATAATCTAAGGTAACCGTTGTGTGTTGTTTACATGACCCCTTGAAAAATCAGATCATGTTTAGATTATTAGCGTTACGGTACACACGACAGTACAGTAAATGATAATCCATGCTAGTGCTAGTTATGCTAGTTATGCTAGTTTTCTAGTTGATGTGAATGTAAAGGTTAGCATTGCTACATTTTTGAAGCACTTATAAAACGGTCACTGATATCAGACGAAAGGTGAAAGACAATGAGCAGGAAACGCTGGGTTGGTAGGAAACTCACACTGTACACCCCATCCCCCCCCACACACACACACTAGTGAAACAGACATCTGATTTCCTGTATCTAACACTGAGTGTGAGTGTGTGTGTGTGTGTGTGATTACGCAGCAGAAAGATTTGCTTGTACAGATATATCTCTTCCAGAGCCACACTACAGTAGCAATATTAGTGATATTAGCAATATTAGTGATATTAGCAATATTAGCAATATAAGCGATGTTAGCAATATTAGCGCTGATCAGATTTGCCATATAGGAGTCTGGAACGCAAAACAGACGTGCTCTGTTGACAAACGCACGGACGTGTTACCTCACAGGAGGGTCGTTAAATTAAGCTAGCATTATTATGTTCACAGAACGTAGTCATTTCTGATATAAAACATTAATATGTTTATTACTGTAATTTCACCCAGTGAGGAGTTCTTATGACACCGGGGGAGGGGCTGAGGTAAGTATACACGCCAATCTATGCAATGTGCTACGAAAATAAAAAAACGTACAAAAGAAAAAACGTACAAGTCAAACTTATTTTCCCCTCAAATACTATAAAAAGTCAAAATTCCAGAAAATTCCAAGAAGAAAGTGCTACGATGAAGAAATTTAGCTAGGAAGTATTATTATTATTGAATAACTGATGTCGTAGTGAGTGTGTGTTCCTGCCTGTACAGGACTGTCCACACACACACGCTCACACCCTCGTCATTCACGTTCTGGAAATTTGCTTAACAAATGAATGCACATTTGGATATAAATGTAGCTTGGAGTTTTATTGAATTTTTTTACGTCACAGTCATTCAGAGACTTAACAGAGTGTGTAGTTTGGGATGGTTGCTAAAAAAACATCATCGTTTTGCTATAGCGTAGCCTGTATGTTAGCGTAGCAAACACGCATCGGTTCTATTCAGGTTTCCAGCTAATACGCCTTGCTAAAGCTTAAACGTACAGTATACGGTCTCTAATAACGTTACACTAACGTTACATCATAACATAAAGATTATTTGAACGCAGTGCATTACGGCTAATCAAAACGGTCGATAAACTTAGCCGCTTTTGCCGCAACGTTTTAGTTCTTTCCTATTAGATGGCGTTTTTATCATTCCAGATGGAATTTCGGTGACACGCGACTCGAGATGGACGACGCTAAGCTAACTTTTTTTTAGCTAAAACTGGAGATGTTCGAACGCCGGCGTGTCGTGTCACATTTTTCACTTCCCGTTCCACTACACACCACATCCGTGAAGGTGAATTCCACACTCGGAAAATTCTCCAGCTCACTCACACACACACACACACACACACACACATACAGCTGAATAAGCAGGCATTATATTTAGGAATGCTTAATTGGGCTTAATTAGGCCAGGTCGACTAGTAAACACTGGAACGCGTACTTTGCAACACTGAGCTCGTTATTTTAAGAAAGTGAGAACGAAAAAAAAAGAATGTGCAGTCGGCAATCAGGGATGAAACATGACTGACTCGGAACACTTAGCAACACTACATCATTTCGAGGCACTAGGAGAACATTGAGGCAGTGTATATATATATATATATATATATACACACATACATACATAACGCAGTAGCTGGCTAACTGATAATATGTTGATTATTTCGCGTATATGAAATCCGAGTACACGGAGATGCTAACGCTTTATTCCATTGAACCTAGAAGTGGGGACTGCGTCGCTTTCGAGCTACAAAGTGGGAAAAACATGGTGTGTGTTTTGCTAGAAACAAGCTAGCTAGCGACGATGAGGTATTTACTTCCGTGAACAAACAATACATCGCTAACAATTCATTCACACGACTTATTAATACATGAGTGCGCTGCACCGTATCGTCACCGGTAAAGCCTCCTGCCTCACAATATGCCACGTAGCTACACGTTAATAAGTCGTGCGAATAAATTGCTCATTCATGGCTACGATAAAATCATGCTTTTTTTTTTTTACCCGCATTCATTTACAGTATAAACTCGTTTACAGTAGTGGAGTGATGTCGTATAGACAATGCGAGCGGCCATGTTGACTGACATGACATCGTTTACTGAGCTTGGGGATGAGGAGAACGTTTTGAATAGGAATTCCAAGTTGAGGAGGGAACTTTATTTCCTTGGTTCCTAGTCACGAGTTTGGAAAATCCGAGTCGCGAGCTTCATCTGAAGGCGGTATGCTGTAAGCCAGAGATCATCTCGAGCTGTTTTACAGACTGTAAAGCTAACGTAATGTGCTTTATTAGATTATTAGATTTATTAGTTTATAAGGACGGGCTTTTAACGCTGTTTATCTTTCAATAAATTCCGCTGGGTCTGTAGTAGTCTACTGCTGCAACCCACTGTACTCGGAGCTCGGAAACTTCCAAGACGATTTTCCGGATGTTCCGATCTACAAGCGTTCCAGAGTTTCGGCTGGGGGGAAAAACACGGACGTCTCGATCTGTAACAGTAGGCTTATCACGTTTGGGCTGAAATTTGGACGCAATTAATAAACATAAAAACAGCTACACATTACGCAAAAAGATGACGTTTTATGAAGTAGGAAACGATGCAAAGGGAATTCTCAGGTTTGTTTATGTCGGAGAACCCGGGAAAGGTGGGTTTTGCCGGACTCGGAATTCCTGAGTCGAGTGACTGCTCCGTCGTGTCGAGTTTCACGTACAATATATTGCAGAATAAAGATCCGCATCCTGATACACGCCCCTAGTCTCGACGCCCTGTGAACCTTTTCGTATCTGTACTTGTATGAATAATGTATTCGTATTCGGTTACATCCACGATAAGCAGATTTTCTTAGCCCTGCCCCCTTATATATATATTTATATTGACCAAGATATTCTTTCGCAATAATTAAAGCTAGACGGTAAGTGGTCTGAGTACTGGTCCTTGAGGGATACCGAGTGTGAAAGGTGTTTACCAGAAAGACCAGAAAGTCCAGTTACGCATAACTGAAACACTGACAGGCGAACAGATATGTAAATATTTTGTTGGCAGAGAGTCATTAATCCAACGCTTTACTTCCTGGACCTCAGCCACAGACGTTCAAGAAAGCTGAGACACTCGTGCGAGGTGAGCGATTATTAATGATAGCACTGAAAAACCATCGAGGCCGTTAAGCTTCTCGCTGCTGCGATCGCGTTAACGTCGACCCTTCCTCAAGTACTTCCTCCTCCATCGAGTAAGAGCTCGATTAATAACCCGAAGAGTAAAACATTTCAAACTCGGCACTGACTGCCGTCTTGACCTCGGTTAAACTCTCACTCTTACATTCTTACGCTCTTACACACACACACACACACACACACACACACACAGCTGAACTTACACTTATGTAATCGAAAGACAAACATTTACACAAATTTCTTCCTTTACAAACAACCATATCATATTAAAATCAGCCACAAGCCTGGAAACATAATCCCGAGCTGATCTGACGTGAGAAGGTGAACCAATCCGGAGATCGTGTTTAATCCCGAGACAGAAAGACGGACGTCACGAGCATAACTCTTCGGAAGATCGTCCACCTTCGATATGATCGCAGTCGGCTCGTGTATACTTTATGTGATGTTTTATAATTACTGGGAATCAAAATAGGAGTTGAGCCAGAGGGCAAGACTGGTGAACACACACACACACACACACACACACACACACTCAGTCGGGTTCGGATGACGATCGGATCTCGCTACAGAATCGATTCCATTCCCTACGATACAATTCGTCTTGCTAGGAGTGTGAAGCCACGCCCCTTTCACTAAAACGTATCATAATCCGATTGGTCAGAAGGCGCTGATACATTTTCTCTAACGCAGGTCCGTATTAATGTTCGAATATGTTACAGTTTCTATAGTAACGGCTTGTTTAGAGTTTCGTTTACGGAAGGAGTCTCCACTTTCAGACGCAAAGTTGTAAAACGTTACGTTTACACTTCTTTATGGTTTCTCGGTAACATGACAGAGAGAGAGAGAATCCGGTGCGGGAACATCTGTTTACAGCTGCTAGTGTATAACGTACCTTCGAAATTCACAACACTGAATGTACCAATAAACGGATAAAAAGTACAACATGCCGTTCTTTACTTAATAAAATCTGTCACCTTTACAAAGTCGCTGTGGTGTAAGGAGAATAAAAGACGTGCCGGTACAGGACAATAAGAAAACGGCGTAGCGTAGAGGGAACAGCTGCTCCGCGTCAGCACTCCATCCGGATGTTGGTTACTTTCCCGTCACTGCACCACACACGCTGTTTTATTCCTCGCACTCAGGCCTGGAGATGCTAAATCTTCCCTAACAAACGTCAGAGAGTTTGTTAAACAGATTCTACTAATATCTCCAAAGGCAAACACGGTGACGTCATCAAACGCACGAGCGTGTGTGTGTGTGCGTGTGCGTGTGTACGCGTGTGTGTGTTTTAGGACTCTCAGAACAAAGTCCACCGCCGTCGTATTTTCATAAGATTTACACAGATGAGCGTAATGAGCCTCGCGTCGCTTAGCGAAGGGAAAATGCGTCTCCTACTCTGCTGAGTCACGCGCGCTACTTAGGCACACTAGGACGCAATACCGGACGAGCGAGACGTCTTCGTTTATGGGGACGTGTCCCGAACCGCACACTCTATACGTTATTCCGTGCGTCGTGTCAGAACGCCGCCATGCATGATGGGTACTACTTCTGCACGAGACTACGGCATCCAAAGACGCGCACTTTCTAGTGGACGAAGTGTGATTTGAGACACGAGTTCCGTCCTCACTTTTAAGTGCGTGCGCTGATGGAAATGGAAACCACACACAGAGATGACACGGTTGTCGAGGAAACGGGGTCGACGTGATTACGGCGTGCCTCGCCAGACGCCCGATTTCCTCTCCGGCTGTTCTTTGTCTCCTCGACACCAGCGCTCGTCTTTCCTCATCCCTCCATCCTGTCTCTGAACTCCTTAACACACACACACACCTGATGACCTCATTCGTGATGACCTGATGACTCCTGCAGTCAGATTTGGGACGTGTCCGGCCCGGCGGCGCGGCTCCTCCAGCGTGTGATTTGTGTGTGAATAAACCCGTCCGAGTGGCTCTGTGCTTCCAGCAGGAAAGAACATCGAGCTTTCCCAGGACAAGCAGCGAGGCCGTGAATCATCAGCGTTCCCGTCTCTCCATAACTCTCTCTCTCTCTACTGTCTCTCTCTCGGCCAAGTCCGCGCACGTCGTACGTTCTCCTGGGCTTTTTCCCCCGAAAATGTGATCCGAGCACTAAGTGAGGATTTCGCTTCATAAAAACGTCACGGCCGTTATTCACCTCGTATATTAATACCAGACGCCACTGTGTGTCGGAAAGGAGGAGAAGAAGAGATTTTATTCAGCTTTATTCATTCGTGTCTGATGTGTCTCCGTCAGCAGGTCACTGTGGGGCGCGTCCCAAACCGCAAACACTGTTCACTACGCAGGGAGCAAAACAACCAGGAGATTAGGACCAAACCCTCGAGATCACGACTCCGTAAAGCACCGACGTAGCAAAGCGTTTCACATCAACATCAACCTCACACTGCTAACGAGCACAGGACGGAGGGACGGAGGGACGGAGACGAATAAAAATATCAAGAAAGGAAATGATAATTATTATTATTTAAAAGAACCAAAAAATTTACAAAGGAGAAAAAGAGAAAACAAAAACAGGTCAAAATGAGAAGGGAAGGAAAGAAAGAAAGAAAGAAAGAAAGAGATAGATAGAAGAAGTCGATTTACAAAACTAATCAATAAAAGAAAAGAAGAAGGAAAATTCAAAAATAAACAGAACACTGAAAAAGAGAAATGAATGAAAAATTGGTAAAAAGGTGAAAGAAAGACAAACAAAATATGTAAACAAACAAAAATGTGTAAATGTGTCAGTGTGTGTGTGTGTGTGTGTGTGTGTGTGTGTGTGTGTGTGTGTGTGTGTGTGCGTGCAGGAAGTGATCAGGACAGTGATGCAACTTTTGCATATACCTCTGCATTTTCCTGTCTTCTCACTCCCTGATCAGAACACTGTCTCTCTCTTCCTCCCTCTCTCTCTCTGTCTCTCTCTTCCTCCCTCTCTCTCTCTCTCTGTCTCTATCTCTCTGT